>NW_003315029.1:1280440-1282024 GCF_000150825.1 Verticillium alfalfae VaMs.102
CAGTAAACGGTAGGCTCTGCGCGAGTATAATTACGAGAAGTTCTTCTGCTTAAATAACAGCATAATCACGAGTATTGCAAAGCATTGTGCTTCGGCTAGGCTAGACCTCAGCTTTTGTCAACGGAACCTTGGAAGCAGCGAGGGCTACTGAACCGCATCTACTAATAGATTCTCGCCCCTTACGAGTCGCCACATGTTTGACGCTTCAACGATCTCACTGCAGTCCTGAAATACCCATCTCCACTTGGCGTAAAGCTGCGGTGTCACCTCCCAGCTCTCCATCAAATGAGGCTCACCCCAGAGAATGAGACCGTTGTCGAAGAAGATGGTTGCGCTGTTGTGCTCCCTCCACAGGCTCGATATGGGCATTATGATCTCGAGGCTAGAATCCACGCGTGCGGGTTCTACATTAGATGATGTACCGACAATGTCCACAAAGAAGCTCTGATGATCGAACGAAGATTGACGCCGGATAAGATTGTCTCGCATCTTAGGGAATGGGAAAACCTCCATCCATGTGGGGTGCGGAGAGTTCATTTGGAGTTGCGTAGGAAAGAGACCAGGTGGCATATTTGATACTGTTGGTCGTACCACCGCGATAGCACATTCGGCAGCGCTCTTGGTGGGCCGTGGCAAGATCGGAATTCCACTTGTATCAATAAAGACAGAAAGGCGGCGCAATGCTTGTTTGTTCGAGACGATAGCTCGACAAACATTATAAGCGATGAGACTGATTAGTTTATGATCTGCGGGCAGAGGGATCTCGCTGCTGTGGGAGACGGGCTCCGGTTCTTGGCTCGGCTGTGCTCGTCGGTTAACAGAAGTCCCTTGCACCGAGGCTACGTTCTCGAGGGCTCGCCATCGATGGACGTGGAACGGACGTTTCGAGGTCAAAGTATTGGCATTCTCCTGGCTTCTCAGACGCTCTCCTGCGGCTGGGGTAAATTCCGTGTAATACCATCAATGAGCGCGGCGAACTGGGGACTTACTCCGTGCTCTCTGGTTTCACCGGTTATTCTCCTTCCTCCGCTCCTTTCGATCATCGACTGAGCCTCCTTGAACATCCATCGCCGTCTTAACCCTGTTACAGCACGATATTCCAAGCTCAGTAAGCAAGCATTACGAGAATGTAGGCAGATGAAAAGGGGAATTTGCCCTCGCTTTCATTGCTTCAAGGAAGCCATGAATTCCACCGATCACTGGGTTACTAGTCCCAAAGTGGTAAATTCTATCATTCAGGCTTTCGCGATCATTGGCTTAGATTGGTAGTAAGAAAAGTGTAAAGGAGGTTAGTCACGTAAAGACTCGCAGATCGCCTTGGAAGTGTTATGACCTGGCAGCTTCCGAAGGAGGAACACTGTCAGAGGGTTAGGGTTGCTATTAACAGAAGTTTAGGTTGTGACTCTGGGACCATATAGTGTCGTAAGGCGTTGCGTACTTAGGGTTAGGGTTAGGGTTAGGGTTAGGGTTAGGGTTAGGGTTAGGGTTAGGGTTAGGGTTAGGGTTAGGGTTAGGGTTAGGGTTAGGGTTAGGGTTAGGGTTAGGGTTAGGGTTAGGGTTAGGGTTAGGGTTAGGGTTAGGGTT
>NW_003315030.1:0-8800 GCF_000150825.1 Verticillium alfalfae VaMs.102
TTCTATATTTATTATTAACTATAATAAAACTATCCTCTATAATAATAACTATTAAATAAATAATTATAAACTCTTTATTAAATATACTATTTACTAAATTAAATATATTTAGTAAAGATAAATTATAAAAGGAATTATTATAAAAAAAAAAGAAGTATATTAAATAAATTACTAAGTAATTAATAACTAAGTATTATTATTATAGACTTTAAATCTATAGCGAAAATTAAGTTTATAATAAGAATAGAAGAATAAAATAAAGAATAAAGGATTAATAGATTAATTGAAATTATATAATTAAAGATTAAAATATTATAAAAACGATATAGATAATATAATAAGATTAAAAGGATATAGGGATATAATAATACTTATACGATTAAGAGTCTAAGAGTTTAAACGTTTTACTATATAATTATAATAGATCGGACTAAATATTAATTAACTATATAGATATAGTTTCTCGAGGAGGCGGTAATATTAAGGGTACCCGTAGAAGGCGCTCTAGCCCTGGGCTCCTAGCGGACTTATACTCTGCTAGAGTCCTGGGGCTGGAGCACTCCACTCCTAGATAAGGGTGTCGGCCCAGACACCAATAGCCTTAGACAGTAACCATTTACAACACTCTGCACGTGCCCCCAAGTGAGGTCTAACAGGGCTATAGGCAGCCCCGCATCAGGACGTCCTAAGAAGGATAAGATAAGGACTACTAAGGAATAATTATATAATGGGATTACTAGGTTAGGTGATCCTCGAATAATAGATTACTAGGATATCTAGATTATAGCGATCTATAATCTAACCTAATAGGATTATAATATAATAATAAGCTATCTAATATAAGCTTATTACCTAATAATAAGGATAGGATAGACGGGTATATAAGACGGGTATTCTTATACTTATAGATATATTCTTTCTTACGATAGAATTAATCTAAGTCTTACTTTATATTTATAATAATAAGTACATAATGCTTTACAATACTATATAGTCTTAGAGTCATAACCTAAGCTTCTACTAATAGTAACCCTAACCCTCTAACAGTGTTCCCCCTTCGGAAGCTGCCAGGTCGTAATATATAGGTATATATTAAAAATTAACTTCTTAGGTTTTTAGGAGGATAATAATCTATTATATATTATTAAATTAAGAATTAACTAATAATAATTATATATATTAAGAAAGATTATACTTAAGTTACTCTAAATAATATACAATAGAGGATATTATTTTAAATTTAATAAAATACTTTATAAGCTAAATAATATATAATTTAAAAGGAAAGGATAAATAATAAGAAAATAATAGAAATATAATTCAGAATACCCTATACTCTCTATAAATAGAAATAAGCCTATTTATAAATTATAACCTATTTAGATATTAATAATATATTTAGATATAATAAAGCTTTTTATATTATTATAATTAACTCTAGACTTAGACCCTAATATATTTATATTATTATTAAAATATAAAATTAGATCTAATATAATAACTAAAATATAGTAATAGAAATATATCTATAATTAAGTTAAAAAAAATATATATATATTATAATATTTTTATATAATAGAAAAAGGTATAATATATAAATTAAAAAAAGAATATTTATATATTAATAATTAAAATCACTTTATATTATTATTTATTCTTATATATTTTAATTATTAGTATTTCTATATAATACTTAGTTATATATATATAAGTATATAATCTTAGAAAGAAAATTAAATAAAGTAATTATAATATATAAAATAATTAATAAAGAAGTATTATTAAAAGGAATAATAATAAAAATCTTTTAAGTTTAGAGGTTAAACCTCTTAGAGGGCTAGTAATATAAAGATCTAAATATTAACCTCTTAATAGCGTTTTGTTATTTATAAATTACTATTAAGATTTAAAATTTAATGTATTATACTAAGTATATAATACTTTATAATTGAATAAATATCTTAAGCCTCCTAATACTAATCCCCTATAGAAAGCTGGCCGGTCATATAGGTCTGTGGCTCTAGGACTTTATCTTAAATGATACCTATACTTAAATCCTGTCTAGTAATTACTAGATTAGGTAATCCTGTTTTATTAGTTTAATAACTTATATGAATTATTATGAAGTATTATCTATATAAGGATATCTTATTAGCTATCTTCATTAAGGATATTTATTCGCTCCTACATCGATTATTTTAAAAGCTAAGTCCGGATTTGAACCATGCCTAGTGTACTAGGACCCACGTCATACGGGCTCCTCTCACCTTGTCCGTGGTCACTATTGACTATTATCCGCCATGCTACATTGTCGTTAACGTCGGTGCCGAATATGAGGCATCTCCCACGTTCCACGAAAACGCGATTATTCAACGCGGCTCAGCGAGGGGGCCATGTTTTGGCATGCACAAGGCTGGGCCGTCCTGGCCTGGCTGATGCTGGCCACTTTTCCAGCTGGATCAAGCGAATCCGATACACCGATCCCATCTGCGAACCAGCCGCCTTCGACATGTCACGCCCGGCACATTAATTACGTGACCGACACCTTGCTTGATCAGTGTTATAGGGTTCGTTGGGAACAAGCTGATTCAATCTTACCCAAAGATGGCGATCAAACGGCAGAACACATAGCACACGACCTCTCGTTCCTGGATACAAGATCAGTGGATCGCAAGGAGAATGACGACCAGACTCCTACTGCCTCAGTTGAGCCCACAAACACTGTGGATGCCCATACGGAAGCCACAACATTTATGTCTTTCGAAGACTGGAAGGATCTCAAGGCACGTGAAGCTGCACGTGAAACTCATGATACCAACCTGGACTCTGAGAAGGCTCTGCCACCCCCTCAAGGACATGATTCCAGAGAAGAAAGTGATATAGCACTTAAGGTTGAAGCAGTATCAGAAGAGCTCAGCAGTATTGCAGCGCCATCGCGGCAATCGCTTGCTGGCGCGGGCGACAATGAGCAACCATCGGAACCTGTTCTATATGACGATGGCAAGGCACAGTATTACCGCAGTAAGGATGCAGGGAAGACATGCAAGGAACGATTTTCATACTCATCATTCGATGCTGGCGCTACTGTCCTCAAGACTATTGCCGGAGCGAAGAACGCGAAGGCGATATTGGTCGAGAATAAGGACTCCTACATGCTACTCGAATGCGCCGCGGTCAACAAATTTGCCATCGTCGAGCTCACAGACGACATTCTCATTGATACTGTGGTACTTGCAAACTTCGAATTCTTCTCCAGTATGATCCGTCACTTCAAGGTCAGCGTCAGCGACCGGTATCCCGTGAAAGTTGACAAATGGAAGGACTTGGGCATATTTGAGGCCAAGAACTCCAGAGATATCCAGCCTTTCCTCGTCGAGAACCCTTTAATCTGGGCTAAATACGTTCGCATCGAATTTCTTACTCACTACGGGAATGAGTATTACTGCCCCGTATCTCTACTCCGAGTTCACGGCACCCGCATGCTCGACTCCTGGAAAGATACCGAGGCACCCCCCGATGAAGACGACACTGAAGAAGAACATGTGGACGCAGTCCCGGACCTCACGCAAGACGCGGACATTGATCAGGCACCCGTCCCAACACCTGGCAATAATGAGGCAGATGAAGTCACTCGTCAAGAACAAAGCATCTGGGAGATGTGGTTAACTCTGTGCCATCTTCACGCTACAGCTCCCTGTATCTAGGAGAATCCTCTGTTCTTACATGTCTCGTAGCACTGCTGTTCTAGAAGAAGCTGCATCGACCGCGTTCGACCGTGGACACCGTTGCCACACAAATCGAAGTCAAAAGGCCGACGTCTACGCTGCTACCCACCCGATGCTTTGCCACATCTCAACGGTTGAAAGAACGCTGGACTGGTCCGCTGGATAGGGGTGATGACCCGTCGAGTCGGTCACTGGAATAACCTCTACCGATTCACCACCAACCATGCCTGTGACAGTAATGACACCAAGGCCGACGTCAGTACCACACATTTCGTCTCAGAATGCATCACGCATCACTTCGGGGTCCCCAAAAAGACCATCGCCGGTTGCACAAGCGCCGGCGCGCTCCAAGAACGGCACTTCCACCTCAGCCCCGCCAGCTTCACCAACGGTCCAAGAGAGCTTCCACAAGGCGGTAAGCAAACGCTTGCAGTTGCTAGAGTCAAATGTCACGCTATCTCTCGAGTACTTGGAGGAGCAGTCACGCTTTCTACAGCAATCTCAGCGGGCCTCAGAACGCAGACAACTAGCCAAGGTCGACTTGCTACTAGACAGCCTCAACCACACAGTCTTATCCGAGCTCCGTCATGTTCGCCAACAATACGATCAGATTTGGCAGTCCACCATCATGGCCTTAGAGAACCAGCGGGACCAATCGCAAAGGGAGCTCGTCGCGCTAGGCTCGCGACTGAATGTCCTTGCTGACGAAGTGGTCTTCCAGAAGAGGATGGCCATCCTACAGGCGATACTGCTACTATCGTGCTTGGTAATGGTAATCTTCTCGCGAGCGACAGTCTCGATTTCACCAAACCAGATGGACATGTCATTCCGTTCAAGCCGGCAATATCAATATAGGCTCCCCCGAGCCCTGCATTCCTCTGGGTTGGGTCGATCACATAACAGCCATCTTTCCACCTCAATTGTGGAATATGACCATGAGGGCGATACCCAGCAACAAGGCCAAATCTACGGCACGGATCCCTTCGTCCGAGTCCATCAGCACAGCCACAAAGGCAGCCTTCCTGATGCACGGCGTACATCAGGGCCTCGGCCAGGCTGTGCTCGACTTGCTACCTCACCCATTTCTCCCAGCGAGGATGACTCCTGGGTCACTCGCCAAAGCGAGGATGTTCCCATTTCTCCTAGCACATCGGCGACGCCACCTACAACAAGTGATCGCCACATTGGCCGATCGTTCAATCCACATTCTTCCGAACAAGTTCTGACTCCGACATCTTCAGACGCACAGGACTCTCAATCCGACGGAATTGGCTCGGACCCATCGAGCGAAGATGGCTCCCGAATACCACCCAGCCCCTTGGATAGGTTGGCAAACACGCACGATCTGGGTGCTGGTTTTCGCAAACCGCTTCCTGCACTTCCTGAACATCTCCCCTCGTGAAGGCTGTTCACATAGTCTGTTAAATACCGCGACTATGGCGTCAACACACCGTACACGCTTCACTTTCATGATATATGAGATATGTTTCCACGTCCATCAGCCTGTACAGAAGAGTCGACATGACTTTTCATCAGCTACGTATGAATATTAGACATGAGACCCGCTCAAACTTTGCTGGGCTCTCTACATAACAAGCAACCCTGAAACAATCCCACACATCAGACGCAATCTTATGTGTACAAGTAAAAGAGAAGAACAAAGAGACACTGGAACCCTCCAACATTCCATCATCTAACCGGACTATACTCCATCGGGTTTAAGCCAGGCACAACTGCCAGCCTTTGTGCGTCGCTTTCAGCGGGAGTAATGCATGTATGATTCGTTGGCTGTCTCGATTTCATGCTCCTCCAGTGCTGCAAGTCTTGTGCCGCGGTCGTATTGTGAGCGTCTTCGGCGCTGCTCATCACGGAAGTGTTGGCCAGCGTTGGGTGTGAAGAGACCTATCAACGAAGAAAACTCATATTAGCATTCAGGCCTGCCACTTACAACCTCAAGAGTGACGGAATACCTACCAACGTGTTCTGCGTTTTCGCAACTTCGCTTCATCTTGGACTGATTGTCAGGCTGGGGAAAAGGCTCTTCTTGGCCCGCAAGTTTCGGAACAGGACCATTGGAGGTGTAGAATAGCTGAGTGTGTCTTTGTTAGCGGCGAAGACCTATTTGTTCTCCGAGCCCGATTCACCTTGGGCCGGTAATGCGCTGCCTCCAACATCACAGAGCTATTGCGGAATTTCTGCACCAGGCAATCCTTGCCTTGAATTGCTAGCGCATCATGTTAGCTTAACAAATTGCGGAAACCCGGAGTAGAAGGCATCCATCCTACTGGCATATGAGATCTCGGCTACTTTGTCACTTTTGAAACAGTTCCACCGCTGGTTGCCGCGCGCGTTGACAAACTATACTGGCGTTAGGGAAGAAGTGGGGGCACGGAGGCTTGCCAGGGCTCTCGCCCTGTCGACCTACGTCAATGATGTCCAGTGGCTGGTACTGGTTAGCTTTGGCATCGTGGATTGCTCGAAAGATGACTTACGTCAACAAAATTGATGAAAGCATAGCCCACGCTGTGATCGCAAAATTACATCAGCCCAACGGGCACAAAGGAAGTTGGGGACACAGAAATTGGCAATTGGCGCATTTGACTTACTTGCAGTCGTTGGCAAAGTCGATCCGGAGGTACATGAAGTCGTACTTGCCCCAACTGGAGTCGTCCACGATACGCTTCAGCATTGCCTGGTCAACCTTGTTCGGTATGTTGCGGAGCATGATCTGTCAAGCAATTCAGCAGTATGAAGATGTACGCACTCCGCGAGAGGCTACACGCACTGGTGGTTCGGACATCTGTTCCCTCGCGGATGCTGCCAACGTCCACATGGTTGTGGTGACTGGCCACACCATATAGAGACATCCGGTTGACTCGTGATGCATGTTGGCGGCGGACATCAGGCCTGGGGTAAGCTGGCATCGTGCGTGGCTGACAAAAATCATCCGGAATGCTGACTACCTGAGCATTGCTATTTCCTGTAGCCAGCGTTGCCATGAACTGGTAATTGACAGATGGGGTGGACGACGGGATCGCATTCTGGTGACCATTATCCAGACGATAAGCCGTCATATTGGACTGGAACGGAGCGTGACATATTATTGGCCACATGGCGTATGGTTGCTGGACCTGCAGCCTCCTTGGAGCATATTGCTGACTTGGACCGGTCGGAGGCACCGCTGGAGATCGCACCAACTGTGTCGCAGGCACATGTTTGCCTAGAGTCAACTCTTGCATAGACTGACCAAGTCTTCGCCCAACAACTGGAAAGAGAACTGATGTGCTGTCTTGGATCGCGCTTGGCGAGGGTATATCTTGTCCCTGAAGAGTGGACAAGTGGACTATAATGTCCTGTACACACGTTAGAATTCAATTTCGCACTTCGTTGTTTACAGTCAAGTCACTGGATACCTCAAACAAACAGCCGTTGTATGCTGCCACAGCGGAATAGGCATCGGCTGGACTGGCATACTCTGCCAACGCTGCGTAGACTATGAGCCCAGAACTCCGTTGAGGCGACTGGTACCCAACAACCTCGCCTCGAGATTGAAGCAGTCTCAAAATGACGCCTTGGGTATGAACAATATTCAGTGCACCTGGCACGGGCGAGAACGCTAGTATCGAAACCTGTAGGGTTGGCGAAGTTACAGTGGTGTGCTGTGAAATCTGGTCAGCTTTACGATTAGCTTCCCGAGCACAATATATCCTACCCTGAGCCACTGATCACCGTCAATGCGTAAGGCTTCACAGACAAACCGAGCACGATGGATGTTGTCGTGGACAACAGTGGCACTGCTCGTGCTCTGGAGCCGTACGTACGCTCTCCCACCCCTACACACAATATGGTGTGACTCTAGGTCCAGAATGCCTAGCCCTTCAAGTCTCTACTTGCTGTCAGTTTCGACCCATAATGGCGTTAGTATGGATTCTATCACCTCGAGATAATTGAAGATGTCTCCAAGACGCAGGGCATGGCCCGGAGACATGATCTGAACAAACTGCGAAGTACTGCCTTCGTGAGACGCCAAGTTTGATGCGTTCGATCCCCTAGAGATAGACAACGGATTGGCAAGATCCTCTGAAAGCTCCGAATGAGCTGAGATTGGATGGAAGGCAGAGGCAGTAGGGGACAGCAGCGAGGTGGTACGGGCTGTGGAGTACACCGTCACAAAAGGATCTTTGTCGCCGATAGATGGCGTCTTGCTTGTAATGTCAACGGGAAACTGTGCTATTTTCGTGCCAGCCCAAGGTTTCCCGGTTAGTTCAGTGACACCTGATGTCTTAGACGGTTTTTCGTCTGGCGAGAATGATGTGAGCCTTGTATCAGGTGTACCTTTGAACGATTCCGCTCCGCCACATGACGAATGAGGCGATGATGGGTCGAAACCGCTGACATCGTGGGTTAGTACCATTGCGCGTGTTTGTGTAGGATTGTGGTCGCAGAGGAAAGTGTGCGATGATCTGGTCAACTGTTGAGTTGGGTCGTTGGCCTCTGCGGAAGTTGCACTCGGATTGGGTCCAGGGCAAGCGAAGACTGGTGTTGCGGTATCATCGGGTGATGGAGACGACCTGAAGATATAAATTCGATCTGCGTGTACTCTACTGAGAGAAGTGAAACCATCAACAGTAGAGAGTTGTATGCCACACGCGGGTATATGACCCCTGGGTTCTGGGACATGAAGAGTTCCCCATCGAGAAGCCCTGTGTGTATTTATGGCTTCCTGGGTGACTCATCAGATTCATGCCGTCCATGTCTCATGGAAGGTGTGAGGAAGTCGTTCCTGCTAATATCTGCGCTGCACGTGTGCCTCAGCAGTCTGCTACCGAAACAGCCTGGGCACCCAAGGGTGGGTTATCTTATTCTGAGGGGAACGCAATACCGGCAAAGGGAGTCACGAACGAGAAGAGGGAAAGAGCAACCTTTTTCACACGGCAAGTTCCCTAGCCTCATTGGAAACCCGAGGTTCAATTGGTCGAAGAAGTATCTGACCTGAGGAAGCCACGTCACCTCACACACCATCGGGTGGCCAAGAGAAGCATCAGAACGTAACAGGCATCGGATCCTTCCGCGGC
>NW_003315030.1:9067-35087 GCF_000150825.1 Verticillium alfalfae VaMs.102
AGCAAAAGGCAACTGCCTCCGTGCCATCCAAGGTTGACCGATGGAGGTAGTGCACCGAACACTTCGCGACTCCAGTAAGCATCATGCGGGTGGTAACCAGGATAGGTGGGGTGGGCGCTTCGTGTACTGTCGCCGCATGCGCATGCTAGTTGATTACCTTCGCAGGTACCATACTGAGGCATCTTGATTCAGAAGTCGCACCCCCATCGTCCATGCAATTCAAGCACGAGTTCAACCATTGAACGCCTCGACTGTGCCAACTCGAAGTTATTGCTGAGATGTGCAGGTAGCTGTACCAAACCGAACGGCATCGCGACATTGGTGCACTCCAACATGCCTCGGCGTGTCCAGAACTACGATGACTACGGCATCGCAGTTCAAGAGGTGAGCCAACTAAGCCGGTCATGCAGATCATCTCCGTCGGAGCTTTCAACGCAGACCATAGCTCACCATTCTCGTTCGTCTCAGATCATCGTCCTCTCTTCCAATGCCGACTTCTTGGATCAACTCATTCCTGTGTTGAAGGACGCATCCAGCTCAGGCCGCACCCCTGCACTATTGCAAACACTCTCACAATACTCCGAAGGCAGAGAAGCAGATATTGAAAGAATCGGTCTCACCAAGCACGAGGAGTTTCTTGGCTCAGTCACTCAGCTGCAGCAGATTCGCGAAGGGACTGTGACTTTGACTGCAGAAATTCTTGAGCTCAACGAGTCCATCCAGTCAAGCACAGAGAAGTTGGCAGACCAAAAACGGGGACTTGTCAATACGAGAGCTGTCCGACAAAACATCGCCGATGCCTCCAACGCGTTACAGGACTCTTTGAGGATACTTTATGCCGTGAATAATGCACACGAGCTGATTCGCAAGAAGAAATACTATGCAGCCCTGAAATCCCTAGAGGACTTGCAGAACGAGCACCTTGTGCCAATCATACAAAATAAATACGCCACGCAGCACAAGTTGGCTGATGTCATTCAAAAATCCATCCCACAGTCGCAGAAGTCGATATCTGAAGCCGTCATGACGGACCTCAACACCTGGCTATTCCGTATTCGTGAGACGTCTCAATTTCTCGGCGAAGTGGCCTTCTATCATACGGAACTTCGACGGGCCAGGCAGCGAGAGAGAATCGAAAGCGACTCTTATTTGAATCGATTCAAACTCAACTCATCCATTGAGCTGGCGTATGACGAAAGTGAGGAGTTTGACGAGTTGGATAACGAGGAGCTTCAAGTTGACTTCACCCCTCTTTTCGAATGCCTGCATATTCACGACGCACTTGGACAGAGGGATAGATTCCGCGCTGAATATTCTGCCACACGGCGGCAGCAAAAGGACTTGTTGCTGCCAGGTACTGTAGGACTGACAGCCGAAGACGAGAACTCACTAAGCAGCTTACTCGAAGGAGTTGCGGGGTTTGCCATAGTCGAGAAGGCGACCATGCGAAGAACACCTAATTTGCGATCAATCGCTGATGTAAGACAAACCACAAGGCGCCTGCTTGCGCGGATGCTAACGCCCCCTCCAGGTCGACGAGCTTTGGGATTCTATGTGCCATACTGCGATTGGGTTGACATCGACAGCACTAGACGAAGTCAGCAACGCCGAAGTTCTTTTGAAAATTAAAGGTGTCATGGCTCTCTTCATCCAGACCATGGAGGTAGGATTGTCTCTGCTGACCGCACGTCTCTATTTCTGCTCTGCTCACATACGCTTGCATGTAGGGCTGGGGCTACTCCGTGACAGCACTGGATGCATTTCTGTTGACCCTGTTCGACAAGTATGCGGAGCTTCTAAAGCGTCGCTTCAGTGAGGACTTTCAGGAGGTACACATTCTTCATTTCTTGTACAGAAGTGGGAGCTCTGCTAATGGAGGAAGATTGTCTCTACCGACGACTACATGCCCATGGCTATCAACAGCCTTGAAGAGTACGAGAAAGTCGTTAATGTTAGCTGGTTTTCGCAGGACAAGTCACCGGAAGACCTCAGGTGAGCATCTGCAAACTAAGCCGGGAGTCACGGGCATCGTTAGTTGTACTGACTGATCTGTTACACCAGTTTCCCCTGTGTGCTTCCCTTCTCCCAGATGTATCCGCTGTGCTGCATTGACATTAGAAACTTTTTGAACCAATTCTACTTCTTCTCGGATGACCACTTCCAGCACTCCAACATTATTGACGAGACCCTCAGAAAAGCACGTTGGCCTCTCCACTTGAAATTAGTGATTTGCTGACATCATTTGCAGTCTCTAGACGAGTTATTGACCGATAAGGTCTGCAAATCCTTGGTAGAGCGTCTGAGCTCTCAGTATCTTGGCCAGATCGTCCAAATTCTTATCAACCTGGAACATTTTGAGGCTGCTTGCCAAGAATTGGAACAGCTCCTGATACGAGCGCGGTCATCAACCTCTGCGGGAGGTCCTGTGACGCTGGGTGCGACCGAGCAGTTTCGGAACAACAAGAAGACGGCGGAGAAGCGCATATTTGAACTCGTTAACTCCAAGATCGACGATTTGGTCGATACGGCCGAATACGACTGGTTCGCAAATCTCTCTTCAATCTTCTGTCGATTTGCTGGTCTGAATCTGACGAAACTTCGCGAACAGGATGACCTCCACGGCGCCAACAGACCCAAGCAATTACATGCAAACATTAATACGCTACCTTTCCAACATAATGAACTCAACTCTCCTTGGCCTCCCACGGGAGATCAAGGAACTCATCTATTTTGATGCACTGAGTCACGCCGCGAACAAAATTTTGGTAAGCACACAAGACCATAACAATAGTGCTATTGGTAATTTCTCAACTAACCCTTTGCCACAAGGCTCTCCCGCTCTCTTCGGAGGTCAAACACATCAACACCCATGCCGTCTCGGCATTAGCCATCGACGTGCATTATCTCACAGAGTTTGTGGACAGCCTTGAAAATGGAGCTATGCTTCGTGAAAATTTAGATGAGCTTCAGCAGACTGTCAACCTGCTGCAATCGGACAACCACGACGAGTTCTTCGATATCTCTATCCGCAACAAGAAATTCGGAAGAGTGGACGCCCTGAACGGTCCTATGCTTTTAGAGAAGTATGTTGATTTGGACGCCAGGCAAATTACGATGGCACATCAAGCTGACCAAAGTATAGACTCACAACACAGGCAGCGCCACTAACGCGCACCGCTCCCCTGTCCAACTTCTCCTCTCGTTTTGGCATGATGAAATAAGTCCAGCAGAGGGGTTAACATTGGGACACTCCGAAATACAACGAAGGAGGAAAGAAAAGAAACCGAGCCCTTCACGGCTGAAGGCAGAGGACTGCCCAGGCGCTGAAAGTCTCAACGCCGGACGCCACGTACGACAAACCTTGCTTTCGACAGTCATTTCATAAACCTTGTGATGGCGAGGCCTGCAATATAAGCCGGCCCCACGCTATTCAACATACGTATCATGTTTGTGGCCGACCTGGCTCATTCGAACTCCTCCGATGACATGGGTGCCTATGACTCTAATTAGTCACTTGTTGCGAGTTGAATCGAATCAGCGGCAGGGTAGCCTCCGATTGACTTACCTGTTGGGCTTGCATAGTTCCATAGCCGTACATGCCCTCAATCTCACCGTACATGGGTGGTTGAGCCTGGCCGTAGGGGGCTGATGGGTTGGCCTGAACCGAACCGGGGTACATGTTCGGTGGCTGCCTAAAATCTTGCTCGGGAGCGATCGCATGAGCTCCGAGGCCATAGTCCGAAGGGGCCATTTGGTGCGAAGACGAGGCATGGTTTGGAGCCTGGGGTACATGCTGGCCAGGGAGCTGAGCCGGTGGTGCTTGATGCACGCCCTGTTGTGCAGCCGCATTTTGACCTGCGGTTCGTTTGGCCTGCGCAGAAGCCTCCTCCCTTGGAACGATATCGATGAGAAAGTCAAACATATCCGACTTGGCAAGAGCAGACGCAATATCAGACCTCTGCAACGTCCGACGCTTGTTTTCTTCCGCATGAATCCATGCTCGCATGGTCAGCTCGGTGATGAAAATGTCGCAGCCCTTGGCGAACAGAATTGGAGCCTCCGCTGAGATCATCTTCACATCGGGATCAGCCTTCATCACCTTCTTGATCCGGGCCAAGGGTAGCTGATGGAGCTTGTAGTCATGAGTGTCACTTTCAAGGTGATTGATCGTTTGTTGCCAGTATGTAGTCAATATATCCTTATATTGGCCTGTCAGACCTTGATGAACCTAGACGACGGAGTACTGTGTTAGCTCGTTCATCGGCAGCATTGGAGACTCTTCACCTACATTGGCCCAAGGACCCGTGTACAGCTCGGCAGGTGCAAATCCTTGAGCTGAGAGCTAAATGATTGTGAGAATAACACTCTACAGGGTAATGAAGGTGGGCGTACCGTAGCGCTGGCTCCTGAAAAGTACCAGTAGGTCAGCGATCTGTGGAAGAAGGAGGATAGGCAGGACGTTGCGGCAGCGTCAGAGGGGGCTTTACCGTAGTGACCGCCATGACTGGTGTCGTAAACAGGTTGCTGCGGGCGACCTTGTTGGTTCTGTGGGTCCATCTTGTACTTTCGGATTACGAGTACAACAACGTTGGCGCGTAGCAAGCAGGTAATTCGATAGATTTCTCTGTTCTCAATGTTTTTGGGGAAAGCGAGATATCGAGGCCTCAGAAATGATGGATGCGGCTGGAGGTGGATATTTTCCAGTCGTCACTAGAGCGCGTCAGTCGCGAGATTGAGGTTAGGCTTAGTGTAGCCAGCATGCCAGAAGCGGGGTAGTCGTGTTAACAATACCTTTTCCGACGAGCGGTTGCGGCAGTATGATGGCCTATCCTTGCAATTCAGGGTTCCTTGGTTCCGTTTAACTTGTCGAACAGAACGCACTTCGCTTGGATCTGTTTTGGAGATGAAGCTACAGACGACGTTGGACAGGATGATGGTGGTGGCTGGGAGTGGATGCCCAACTCCCCTCTAACACCAATGCAATTTACAGTGCGCAACTACCTAGGACCCAGGGACAACACAGCACGCCATGAGGCACCAGTGGTTTACACGCACTGTATGGCCCATACCGGCTGACTTATCCATGTTGCGTGTGCCATATAAAGCTAGCGTTATTTTGCATTAGAACCGCGTTATGTGGTCCCACTTGCCCATGTCCAAGATCTTCGTCGAATCTTTTTCATTTTTGCATCTGACACACTTTTCATTCTCTCCTTCCACCAAGCTTCGATCTCGTCGTGGCTTAATTTCCGTTTCCATCTTGCTGTAAGCCAAACGCTTGCTGTTATACGCTATGGCAGAGCTCTCGGACGAGCGCATTCATCGGCTATTGACTGAAGCTGAGGATCGCTTGGCAGCGACGCCGTATCACGATATCACGACCGATGTTGGACAGCCCACTCTGAAGCTTGACAGCCCGTCTCTCGTTGTGGGCGCAAAAGGTGGCATCGCACGGCCTCCTCAACAGAGGTTAGCGGTCCGAGATGCCCACCAGACAAACCCCAAGGTATGTTACCAACCTTATCTTCTGCTTCGCGATTTATTTTTGTGTGATGACAAGCTACCCATGCTTTACACCATTGATGTGGCAGTTTGTCCGTCTTGGATTACTCTGCCACGCCCTTATGATCTTTACATTTTTCATAGTTACTCTGATACCAATAGTCTTTTTATATCCGCAAACTCGCACATACTCTTTGGATTCGGACTAACAACCGCTCACAGAATAAGTTGGACGACGCTGGCCAAGGGTGGTTCGGCCTCCCGAAGACTGATCCGAATGATAAGGAATTCAAGAGAGACGTGCAACTTCTGCAGATGCGCGGAACAGCATTGGACCCCTCACGGCATTATAAGAAGGAATCGCTGAAAGCCAAGATGCCACGCTACGCGCATGTCGGGCGCATAGTAGAGGGTCCAACTGATTTTTACAGTTCTCGGTTGAACAGGAAAGAGAGGAAGATGACCCTGGTTGATGAGTTACTGGCTGCCGAAAAAGCTTCCGGGAAGTTCAAGGCCAAGTTTAATGATATACAGGGCCGCAAGGCTAGTGGGAAAAAGGCTTCCTATAAAAGATTCGTCTCACAAAGACGCCGGCGCAACTAAGATACCCAATTGCTTCATGAATCAAAGTTTCATTCAAGTTCTTTCTGTATGATGTTGATTATGCATGTAGGCCATTCCTTCTCTGGGCCCCTGCGAGCCACCATGCGATCATGGTGTGTGCTGGGCGAGGCAACCCATGTGAGAAGCTCACACACATGGAGGACCTTTGTAGCTTGGAGGACGCGCTTGAACCTCCTGGTCAAATAACACATTTGGATGCCGTTACAAAACCACTATCCTAAAGTGTTGGCCCTGGACCACAACTACTAGGGCCTAGATTCATATTGGCAGCAACTTCATATAGGCAGATGTCCGGGAGTCGCAAAACCCCAGCAGTATCCATGATTAGCTAATCATTCGACGGGACCATCTGCAAGAGAACCGACCATTCATTACGCTGGCGAAGTCGAATTTTGGACCTTGTTGTTTCGCCGTGACACGCAGACTCCGCGCGACCATGAGCCACTCAAACTTGCTACGGTCGGTGACAGGCCTCTCCCGTCGTTTTGTAAGTTCGCAGTCACTCTAGCATGGCTTTGATATTGTGTTTGGGGCTGATACTGCCATCTTTCTTTGGGTCACAGATCGCCACTCGCAACACTCCCCATATTCGACAAATGAGCTTGCAGACACCGCGCGAAACCACACCCGTTGTATATCAATCGTCCTTGGAAACGACTGATACCAGAAAATCAGATGGAAACGTACGATTTCCGAGGAGCGTTCAAGCCTTGTACTTGAAGCCTCTACGCCGCGAAGCCCATTTCGGTATCCCATCATGCGACCTGCAACTACGATCTTACAGCATTCGTAACCTCGAGTTTTTTTGCGACTTCGCCTTGCGAGCGGCGTACTACCTTGATTTGCCTGCCTTCGGCCCCGTTCCGCTGCCTCGTATAACGGAACGTTGGACTGTCCCGAGGAGTAGTTTCATCTTCAAGAAGTCGCAGGAGAATTTTGAGAGGATAACGCTTCGGCGCTTGATCCAGATCCGGGATGGAAACCCGGAATCCGTACAGCTCTGGCTGGCCTTTCTGCAGAAGCATGCTTACTACGGAATTGGCATGAAGGCCAATGTTTGGGAGTTTAGCCCAACGGGTAAGTGCCTTCGCCACCACAAGCTATCCTCTGCTCAAAGGCTAAGCATGATTCTAGGTCATGGAAAGTCAATGGCCGAAGTCACTGATGGTGTGTCGCAGAGCATTGGTTCGAAATGGGAACATCTTGCGCAGCATAAGACAATGGGAACAATGAAAAAGGTGGAGGAGATACTCGCTAGTCGGAAATTCACAGCTACAAGGCAGGATTAAGCAGTGACTATATCGCAGAGGGACGGCAACGGGCTTGCACCTCTCTGATATCCTGCATGTACATCAAATTGTGTTAGAATAGAGGGAATACGAAGCTGCCAAGCGACGTCAACGTCTCCTGCCAGACCCATCGAGTCGCTCATGCAGCCAATGCGGCGACGCCAGGGTGTCCGGGCATATTGTGAGGAACCGAGAGGCTTAGTCCGCAACGAAAACATCATACTCGATAGATTGCGACCTGAGGGAGGTCAACCAACTTAGTTTCTGGGGTTCGGAGCTGGACAAAGACCAAGAGAAGCTTGTCTGATCACGGGGCAGCCAATATTTCTAGGTTTTACATACAAATTCGTTTGATCTATAAAATTCACTCGGATGATCGTATTATCAATATTAAATTCATTATGTAAGCGTGGAGTTTCTCCCGAAAAGGCATTCTAATAAAAGAGCCTCATCCCAATAAAGAGTTTGACTTGTGGTACTCGTCAGGTGAGTTACATAGGTACCTTAGAATATTGTGTCGTGATAGAAGTTTGGTGTGTTTGTATTGTAGCTAGCTTTTCCCTTCAGGCTAACACATTGGCCCACGCAGTCAAAGTTGACTTTGGAATCGCTGGCACAGCTGTAGACATTCCTTGCTGACATCCAACCACCAGCGTCATGGGCCGCTTCTTGTGGGCCACGCCGACGCGATTACGCTTACGACCATCGTCTACGGTCTGTCATCGGGCAGTGTATACTACAGGCGTCCAGCGTCCAGCTCGTGTCATTTTCTCCGGAATTCAACCCACAGGCACACCGCACCTCGGTAATTTTGCTGGCGCCATTCGCCAGTGGATTAAGTTACAGAACGAGCCTTCGGAAGCATGCAAACGGTTTTTCAGTGTTGTCGACCTTCACGCCATCACAGTACCCCAACAGGCACATCAGCTTCGGCGTAGTAAACGCGAGACGATGGCCGCCTTGATAGCCGCGGGGCTTGACCCACAGCGATCTGTTCTTTTCAATCAATCGTCCGTAAGTCGAATGCCCAGTCACGCACATGAGAGGCCTTTCATGGCTGACTTTTCATATCATAGGTTGCCGCACACTCCGAGCTCATGTGGATCTTGAGCTGCACAGCGTCAATGGGCTCACTCTCGCGGATGACGCAGTGGAAGGTACGTTCCGATTTGCTCTATCTGCAGATCTCGTCTGACAAAGAGCGGAATAGAGTAAGCTGTCGCTCACAGCGGACACCTCGCTTCAAGATGACGGAGTTAAGGCGGCTCTAAAACTGGGCCTCTTTTCCTATCCTGTCCTACAGGCAGCCGACGTGCTGGTACACAGAGCCACCCATGTCCCTGTAGGAGACGACCAGCGGCAGCATCTTGAGTTTGCCCGCGAGTGTGCCAATGTTTTCAACAATGCCTACGGACAACACCTCATTGTCCCCCAAACGTTGACTTGTAAGATGCCGCAAGCCGACGAGTTTGTAAAAGTATCTTCAAACTAACCGAGTCACAGCAAGGGCACGTCGCGTCATGTCCCTTCAGCAACCTCACAAGAAGATGTCCAAATCGTCGACTGACGCAAGGTCTCGGATCTTGATCACGGACAGTCCTGATGAGATCAACCAGAAACTCATGTCGGCCTTAACAGACTGCGATAACTCGGTCTCTTACGACCCAGTCAACAGACCTGGAGTATCAAATCTCTTGGAGATACTGTCCATCTTTGATGAAAGCGGTAGAGAACCCGCGCAACTGGCCGACAGCCTTTCAGGGTATAACCTTAAAAAACTAAAGGAAAAGGTCTCAGAGAGCGTGGTGCTGGGTCTCAAGGGCATCAGAGAGCGATACATTGACCTCCTTTCGGCCGATGAAGGTAAATACCTCGACTTTGTGGAGGCGGAAGGTGCGCGGAAAGCTAGGGAAAATGCGGCAGAGACAATGGCTATTGTAAGAGACGCCACTGGTCTCTGAAGGTCATGCTGAGTGCACGGTACACATCACACTCAACTGCTACATCAACTTGCAAATACCATCACCGAGATAGCTGTATCAACACTGTAAGAATGCACAACGACAAATAGCAATGGATTCGGATCCGTCGTCGCGGGACTGATCACAATTCAGTGACTCTTCGACCCTGTACCAAAATGGATGTGATCAGACGATGACCGGACCTCCGTTCTGTTTGATCTGACTTTACGACGCGTAGGCGAACTTGGAACCCCTGGCAGCAAGCCAGAACTCACGCACTACTTGGTTTGTCGCCCTTGAGCCTCGGAGGCTGGTCAAAATCGTTGTTAGCTTGCAATGCAAGGCGTGGTATATCACAGTGACCAGCACGTACCTGATTACTTTCTTCAGAAACGCCTCTCGATCCTGCTGTGTCACTTGGTAGCCTACACAGTGCTCATCTCGCAAGGCATCCCCAAGCCATGAGCGCGATTTAGAGTGCTGGCTTATCATTTTCTTGAGGGGCTCGCTCAATTTATCGAGCTCACTTCTGGCACCCCCTCCGCCAATATTCTTGATGAGCGACCGAGCTAGGAGAGGGCCGAGTTGTCCAGTCGCTGTTTCAGCAGCTCTCTGTACGAAGTCATTTTCGTTTCTTAGTGAAAAAAAAGACGCCTGACTTGTGTCTTAGTATTGAAGCTTCATCAAGTCTCGATAATCGCCATCGTTACGTACCCAAAAGTCAGCAGCGGCAGCCTTGGGCAAAGGCTCCCTGCCATCAAGGACTCGGAGTGCAAAGAGGTAGAAGAACTCCGCCGAGCCCGAGAGCCCGGGATCAAGGAAGACTGCAGGGCACTTTGTAGTTAGTCTTGTCACGAATTCAATCGCACTCTGAGCTAGTTCGGTATCGCTGTCAGGTTCTGTGACTGGTCAGCAAGATGGTACTGATGAGGTTCGGAAATTGGTGCGATGCAGCTGGAAGCTCACCTGGAAGCTGTTGTAAGAGTCTCGTAACCCAAGAAAACAGATTGGAGCGAATAAGATCGAGTCCGCCATCGGGCGACTTGCCAAGTGAACTAATGAACGAGCAAGCCGCGCTCACGAAAAGGCCCAGTCGAGGTGTCGGTGGACCTTGTTGAAGCAGGTAATTAGCTACGACATCTGGTGGGAACACGAACGGTCCAGCCTCCGATTCCGAAAAGCCTGTCCTGAAAATGGTACAGATAGTCTCGACAACTTCGGCATTGTCAGGAAACGATTGCTGCAGTCGCTGGATCATAGTAATGATACCAGACTGAATCTCCAGTAATAATTCCCGATGGCCAGCATAAGCATGGACTTGCAGTCTATCTGTTTCAATATCAATAGGGGCCTCTACAGGTGCTTTGAAGCCCTTCCCGATACTGACGAGGCACCTCAAGGATTTGAGCGCTAGGTGCTCCGCGACATTCGAAACGTCGTGTTCCACAAGGCACCGGTGAGAGTGCTCGAATCCAGGCGACGATGTGGCCCGCAAACTGTCGCTGACATCTTGCCGTACGAAGCTCAACAGGGTATCGAGGTAGCGGAGTCGTTCTTGATCATCTGGTATGGCATAGACAACAGAAGCAACGGCGCCGAGAACCCTTTCGCTTGCGGCACAGTCAATCTGCTGGCGTGTCGATAACATGCTGTACTGATCCAGGAAAGCACCTGATTCACTGGCCAGACTTTGCTGCGACGAAGAGCAGAGGCGTTGGATGGACTTGGCAGCAGGCCCGGCAAGCGCAGCGTCTGGCAAGACAGAGAACAGGAGCGTCAGGGCAGCTGGTAGGCTCGCGGTCTCACGCTCGAAGAATTCTGCGTATCGTTCAAGAAGCAATATGCAGGTCTGACGCGTGCGGGGTGGCAGCCTGCTATCTGTTTGCTGGAGTGTGTGGAAAAGTGGCGATGAAAAAACCGTATGTAACGATTCATCACATATGTCACCAGCCACGCAGTCTGCGAGTGCCCCGAGGCAGTAAGCTGCCGCTTCCAGTTCCAACCAATGTCCAGATGCCAGGCTTGAAAGCACCAAGTCCGCAAAAGAAGACACAAGACGAGACCCTATGATAGTAAACGATGACTGTAAGAGATCTGCGACATCTTTCCTCGCATCAACAAAAGCTATGCGGTCGGATGAGTCCCACTCCGCAAAGTCCTGTGCAGGCGGGAAGATCACCTTGCGCCAGATGCCTGAGACAAGCTCCACAACATGTGACGATGCCGCAGACACCCAGGGCTGAGCCTGATGATCATCGGAGCACATGCAATCGACAAGAGTCTCTACAAAGGTAGACCAAAACTCCAGTGCAGGAACAAATATCCTATCGTCGCTGATTGGATAGCCCTGCGCGTGGAGCAGCCCACGAAGCCTCGTGAGAAAGTCTTGGCTACGGTCGCCTGTGTTCTCAATAAGCAGTTGGACCTTGGAGTCGCCCAAGGCTAGCATCAACTGCCCAAACTGGACAGACTCAAAGTCGAAGTCTCCATCAACGAGTCGCTGGTAGCGACCTCGCGCTGAGTCTTCTAGGAGAAGCGAGAAGAGGGCCTCGTAGTGGGCCTCAAGAAGGAATCCAGAGTAGTTCAATAGGGTATCGGAGAGAAGCTCAGCGGCGGCTTCGAATAGATCGGCAATCGATAGGGCTGACAGGACGGGGGGGATCAAAGAACGAAGCAACGGAATCGTCTCGTCACCTCGCGCAGCTAGCCGCTGAGAAAAGAGAATCCAAGACTATGATGACATCGAAGTCAGCATCGTGACGCGATTGCATAAAACAGAGCAAGTTGCGGTACCGCGAATTGCTGATACCATAAATCACAGACGTAGCTAAGAAAGATGTTTCCATTCGGCATACCTGTAAGGTCTTAATGCAGTCTCCTTGGAGACTGCGGTCCTCGCTGGTTTGTGAGAACCCAGCTGAAAAACAGTGGCTCATGAGTGCAACAACATCGGAAATATTGCTGGCAATGGCTTCGTATATGCCCAAGCTACGTATGACAACCAGTGGGTCAGTTTGATTCGCACTTTGCGTGCGTTTTTGGAACTCACTGTTTGCTAGCGTTGGCGTCAATTTTACCTGCTTCTTCAACCAACGACCCAGCGAACCAGAGAACGGTTTGCAGCTTTCGTGAGTCGACGTCCCAGAGGATCGTCGATATCTCGGGAGGTACAGCAGTGATTTCTACCGGCCAAGGTGACGATGAAGACATTGAAACACACAATGATCGTATGCAGTCGGGCCAAAGGTTGGGAAAGTGTATGAAGAACGCCACCAGGGCGGATGTTAGCTTCCTCACAACCATTGTCCCTGACCCATCTGTCAGTGACGCATGCAGCCACCGTATCATATTTTGAAGGAGCTCTAATGCATCAACATCGGAGAGACTTGCACTATGAGAGCGTTAGTGCGGTTTTTCGGAATCATTGTTGCTCGCAGACCGTCGTCGAGGACACGCACCTCTCAGTGTTGAGTTTGACCATGATGGTCAAGGCCCCGAAGAACTTGATCTTGTCGTCTGCATGTCCAAGAAGATCGCGTGCGATTCGCCAGCCTGCTGATGATTTCTGCAGCCGATGAAGTTGTTCTTGTATATGACCTACGTTGTGGGAACCGGACGGCTCATACAGAGCGAAAACAAGCTAGATGTTGTATTAGATCGTCGACCTGGATCGCATGTGTGCAAAAGTAGCTGCCTCGCGTACTCACTGCCTCGACATCCTGTAGGGATGGTGATAATGACTCTCCCATGGCGATGATCGCAAACGTCAGTGATTAAGCCAATGATCTCCGAAGCACGGAGTAGTAGGGTACGGCCACTCTTCCCTTCCGCCATTCGGTAGGTGACGGATGAGCCGAGAGCAAAAATGCAAGCTTAAGGTCGGGCCTATCGCTCACTACCGTGATCAAATAATGTAAAGTAAGGGTCTGGCTGCAAATTCGAGACGATAGTCGGTGCACACTGGCTGTCTAGCAAAGCAAACGTGATTTCAGCGGCGGGGATCAGGCTAGCTTTGTATGTGCATGAGTGCCCTCCTGCTCACGGCGGGGGTTCGATGGGAGGACGTAGATCTTGGGGCTTAGTCTATCTTGTCTTGCCTCCTCAGATTTCTGCTTCCGTCCGTGTGTCGGGGGAATACAGTACAACGTCGAGCGAAGAGGTTTGGATACATTGGGCACCTTACTGTCTGTCTGGGAGGCGGCAGCTGAAGCAGGTCAGTGGGTCGAGATTTGTCCCATAGTGGATGCCAAAGGGTTCATTGACTTTGTGGGTATATCTCTGAACGCGTGTATGCATGAAGGCGTTTGTTGCCTGGAATGATCCGAACCCACGGGCAATCTACCTAACCTACCTAGGTAGGTGCCTTAGGTAATTAGCGGTGCGCAGTCTGTACCCCCTCACAAGACAAGATCATCTCAGTATCTGCGAACAACCCAGTATCACTGAGTCTGGATTCCCTCTTGACAGGGGGCAATTCATCTATCACTATCGCATGTTAGGGAAGACTTTGCAGAGCTATTCGCTGCGCCGGGCATCTCGTGGCTCACTCATCTTGGTTTCTGGGACTGCTCTCGCCACTTCACAGTGTTCCTCCTTTCCAATTCCAATATTTACTCACGAAACCCTCAAACGCCATTCTCGATCCCTGACCTCAGTGCCGATCATGGAGAAAGTCGATACGTCTGGTCGTCTCTCGAAACTGAGGGAGCTTATGAGAGCTCATTCAATCGACGTGTATGGTAAGTCTTGGCCGGTCCGATCCCTCGTCCTTGGCGCATGGTATAACGTGAATATCTTAGTGGTTCCCTCGGAAGATAGCCATTCTTCGGAGTACATAGCGGCTTGTGATGCGCGACGGGAGTTCATCAGCGGCTTTAGCGGCTCTGCCGGCTGTGCAGTGATTACACTTGACAAGGCCGCTCTTGCTACTGATGGCAGATATTTCAACCAAGCCTCGAAGCAGCTTGACCACAACTGGCTGTTGCTCAAGCAGGGTCTCCAGGATGTCCCTACATGGCAAGATTGGTCCGCAGAACAATCCGCCGGCGGGAAAATAGTTGCTGTGGATCCAGAACTCATTGCCGCAGCCGCAGCCAAGAAGCTGGCAGCAAAGATCCATAAGTTTGGTGGCAGTGAGCTGGTTGCCCTAGAACGCAACCTTGTTGACGTAGTCTGGGGAAAGGATCGCCCTGACCGCCCGAGGAATCCTGTGGTGATCCTAGACACGGCGTTCTCGGGGAAGAACGTTGAGACAAAGCTGAGAGACTTGCGTCAAGAACTTGTGAAGAAGGATTCACTCGGCATGGTAGTGTCTATGCTGGACGAGGTTGCCTGGCTCTTGAACCTGCGCGGCAGCGACATTCCCTACAATCCCGTCTTCTTCTCTTACGCTGTCATTACTCTCGACACTGCCACACTATTTGTTGACGACACCAAACTCCATCCCGACAGCCTTGAATACCTGAGAAAGAATGGTATTGTAACCAAGCCCTATTCTTGTATTTTCGATGATGTCAAAGCCTTGACGTCCTCGAAAGGTGTGCAGGGTAGAGAAAAGCGAACTCTTCTCTCGAGCAAGGCGTCCTGGGCTTTAAAGCGGGCACTTGGCGGCGATGACCTCGTTGAGGAGGTGCGCAGTTTCATCGGAGATGCAAAGGCCGTGAAAAACGAAGCTGAATTGGCAGGCATGAGGGCTTGCCACATCAGAGATGGCATTGCGCTCATTGAATACTTCGCCTGGCTCGAAGACCAGTTGGTGGCCAAGAGAATCGTGCTGGATGAGGTGGAGGCGGCAGACAAACTCGAAGAGCTCCGGCAGAAGCAAGAGAACTATGTCGGATTGTCATTTGACACCATCTCATCCACAGGCGCCAAGTACGTTTCCCAACCTGCGTTCTGCGCCCCGTTTTAGGTATTCATTGTGGTTTATACTGACTCTTTACAAAAGCGCTGCTGTAATTCACTACAAACCCGAGCGTGGCTCATGCCCAGCCATCGACCCTGAAGCAATCTACCTCTGCGACTCGGGGGCTCAGTATCTCGATGGGACAACCGATGTGACTCGTACTGTTCACTTCGGCTGTCCTACAGCAGCCGAGAAGCTGGCTTATACGCTTGTACTGAAGGGTAACATTGCACTGGATAGCGCAATATTCCCAAAGGGGACGACAGGGTTTGCACTGGACTGCCTGGCGCGGCAGCACTTATGGGTAAGCTTCAACCTCGACATGAAGAAAATTGTGCTGACAAGTACTCTTTTCTCAGCGGGAAGGTCTAGACTACAGGCACGGAACTGGGCACGGTGTTGGGTCGTACCTGAATGTGCACGAGGGTCCAATTGGAATCGGTACCAGGGTTCAGTTCGCAGAGGTATCACTCGCTTCTGGAAACGTTGTCTCCATCGAACCAGGTTTCTACGAAGACGGTGCATTCGGCATCCGTATCGAGAACCTCGCTATCGTCAGGGAGGTCCAGACCCAGCACTCCTTCGGTGACAAGCCTTACCTCGGATTCGAACACGTCACGATGGCTCCTTACTGCAAGAACCTTATCGACATCAGCATTTTGACCACGGCAGAGAAAGAGTGGCTTAATGCCCATAACACGGACATTTTCAACAAGACAAAGGATGCTTTCAAAGACGACGCCTTAACCCTTGCATGGCTGACTAGAGAAACACAGCCCATTTGAAATTGGCAAACTGTGTATAGCTTACTAAAGCACCGTGGAGCATTCCCATCAGAACCGCGCAAACGCCGCTAGTGTAAATGTAGCAGCGAATGACAACCGGAATACTGCATTGTTGAACGGTTGATTTAGTATGGCCCGGCTCAGCCGCTGCCTCAGCCCGAGCAGCTCGGGGATATCAACCCCCCATCGGTGTACGACCTACAGTGCTTTGTTTTAATCGAGTGCATGACATCGGGATTCTCTTCCTCTCCCACGATAAACTTACGTGCAATGTGAGCATGGCTAGGCCAGATATGAAGACTATAGCCTGGGAAAAGAATCCTAAGACCAGACCGGCGCCGAAACCTGCCCAAGTTAGATCGCCTTCCATGCCAATTCCTGCCACGCTCTGTTCGATGCCACTTCAGCTCATACCTGCCATGCTACCCCGGGAACAATCCCTCACGAAGTCGGCATTCAGTGTTCCCCGAGTCGAATGTGAAAGCGGTGTCCGCTTATTGCTCGAACTAGTCGCAAGCTTGTTCTGTGAATCGAGCCTGAATGCACGTCGACATTGCAGAGTATAGGCTAAGCCCAAGCCTGTGCCAGCTTGTAGTGGTAGGCGCCACCTGAAGGGCGTGACGGGAAAGCGGTGCATGATTAAAGAAGCCGGTCTGTGTGACGGTTTGAGAGGCAGATTTGGTTGATACTACAAAATGGGTGCCAGTGTGGAGGTAGTGCCAGCACCTTTTATCATGTACTCGTTGACTGTGGAATGAGACCTATGGTGACGTAGTACGGTTGGCCAAGCGCTAGTCAAGTTACGGGTACGGCACCCCAAAAAATGAAACCGCGCTAGATCACCCTGTCGCAACATGAGCAGTCACCACTTACATACCTGTTCTCCGCTAGCTTCACCTGTGTCAGTTGATTTCATCGTTGCACTAGGAAAACGAACATCGACCTTGTAAATGAAATTAGGTAGTAATACCTTGCCCTAGCTACAGACCTGACCTTACTCTCCGGAACGCCTAGTAGGAAGGGGGACACTCAAGGACAATGACCGAACTGAACGTTCCCAGGCCAGTCGTTCTCTCGCTGGCACTTGCAATGTCGCCTCCCACGGAACAAACCCAGGGTATATGTAAATGAGAACATAGCGTTCCCTTCTCATCAGATTCCTCTCCTCAGCCCACAACCCAGGATCCGTCATATCACCTCACCCCAAGCAAGCTCATGCTCCTCGTATCCTTCGTGCCAACTGTATGTCCTTTTGCATGATGGTTACTCGTTTGGCATGTATTGCACAGAGATTGGTGTCTTCAAAGAGATGCACCATGAAAGCCTCCGCAGCCTCCTGGAGTGCCAAAATTGCTTGCGACTGCCAGCGCATCTCCTCATCACGTGGTCGACACGACATCGCGATCTCTCTGACCTGTCAATGCGATCAGCATAAGTGTATCATGTCCCCATGTGCCAGAATGTACCCACCAGTCGGGCAAATGGAAGGCTTTCGCAATAACAAATCGGTGCTACTTTGATACTTCCGAATTTCGCGGGAGCGCTACCTACAGACGAATTCTCGTTTCGCACGTTGCGGAACAAGGTCGCCAGCTGAATCCAGTAGATTAGCTGGAGGCGAACCACCTCATGAAATCGGTCCCACTGACGTGCACATCGCTGGGTCCGAGACTTTCGCGTACTGGCGTCGGACTTCCTGCTGGTACCTGAGCGTGGTGGCATGGTTCTAGAAAAGTGCTGATGTCTCGCCGGGAATGCAGGCGAGTTTTCGGGGAGGTCGAAGCGTGAAAGAGAAAAAGATAGTGATGTCGTACGCAGTTAATTGCTACAGATTTCGTTCCGGCCAGGCGAGATGCTTTTCTTCTTTTTCTTTCTGGGATGGGGGGGGGGGTGGTGGTGGTGAGGATTGTATCGTTGCGATGCCGAGGCGCGACAAGACGCGACGCGACACAGGTCCGTTCCAGCCAGAGGCAAGCCTGTTCGGAGCGCGTATCTGAGACGGATCTGTCTGGCACGCCGTTCGTGGTAAAGTAATGATTGCAGCTTCGGATGGTACTCTTCGCTTCAAGTGGTGACAGCAAATAACAGTCTGAATGGGGGGTAGAGGATCTGTGGATGTTATCAACTCGTCTAAAGAATTCCTGAGGCCCTCGAAGTACAATTAGCGCGCTGGGCCATATGTGTGGGCTGGGTACCAGCCACGCGGATTTTCGATGAGGAACATGAAGTAGAACAACGCGGCGCGTGTTGCCGCGCATGGACATATAATCTGAGCGCGTCCCCTAACTAAGGGTTCCGGGGCAGTAATGTCCCATAATTGCATGCATGTCCTGAACCATGCGGTTCAAGTGATATGCAAGTACGTGCAAGTCAAGTATCCTTACCCATCTCCCGAGGCGCGACCTGATGGCGCCAAATTGTGGCGGGGCCCAATGTGTTATCTGTCACCTTCCGTCATGATCCTGGCTTTATCAGGAACACCAAGCAGCATTGCAGGTGCGCCCTCCCGGATGCTGAAGCGGCCACCTCACCATTACACCGATCTATGCCCAGTCTCATTGCGCCACAACCGACGAAGACCTTGGTTTCTGGGGTGCATTCCAGCATTTCAACCTTCTGCGATCCATACGATTGTTCCTTCGTCCATATACTGTCACGTCTCTGCGGGAAGCTATCGTGCAATCATCGCAAGCCAGCCTGGGCAATGACCGCTGATTCTCGCAGGGCTGCAGCAGTGCCGGAACAAATTATAAGAGATGGACCAAATGATGGGAGATGGTGGAAGACTTCCACTTGAAACATGGTTCTGGGAAATGCCGATATGCACTAGGTGGTGGACTACTGCCACACTGTTGACCAGTGCTCTCGTGCAGTGTCAGATGGCAACACCTTTCCAACTATTTTACAGTTTTCGCGCAGTATTTGTCAAATCGCAGGTGGGGTCATTTTCCTGAGCAATCGATACTGGTCATCAAGCTAATTCATCTGTTCGTGCAATCAGTACTGGCGACTATTGACGACATTTCTATACTTCGGGCCATTTTCCTTGGATCTTCTATTTCACGTCTACTTTCTCCAGCGCTATGCCCGGCTCTTGGAAGAGTCATCAGGTCGCTCTCCCGCGCATTTCTCCTGGTTGCTCATGTACGCCATGACAAGTCTTATTCTTCTCTCGCCCCTGGTGTCAATGCCATTCCTTGGACATCCGCTGTCTTCGACACTCGTTTACATCTGGTCTCGACGTAATCCCGACACAAGGTTGAGCTTTCTAGGGCTCCTAGTATTCACCGCGCCATATCTCCCGTGGGTACTGATGGCTTTCAGCTTAGTTCTCCATGGGTCTGTTCCAAAGGATGAGATTATGGGCGTGGTCATTGGGCACATATGGTACTTCTTCACTGACGTCTACCCACCCCTGCACAATGGCTCACGCCCTTTTGACCCACCTAGCTGGTGGCGACGAATCTTTGAGAGGAGACCAGCCAACGAAGCTGTGGACGGCACAAACAACGACATATTGGCCATGGGTGCCCCTGAACTTGCCGCAGAGGTTCTATGAGCGTCTCGTCGGCGTCAATACGACAGGCTGGGCGAATGGATAGACAGGCGTGAACGCTGGAAGAATAAGAGGATCGCGGTGCTAAAAGTTCTTTCGATCATGGTGTCCTGATCAAAGGAACCGGTTTCACTTCCCCAACGAGTGGCTGAACAGAGGTCTGACGGGCCATAAGATAGCTCCAGTGGGAAAAATAAAATTGTGCGAGGTGATGCAAAATGCATACTTTCACCCTGCTCCATGCGACGGCAGTGGAGCTTATGACCGAGAGACCGATTACAGCCCGGTGACCTGGTAGATAACAATACCACTACAATGCAGATTTCAGCATGAATGGTTTGTGAAGAGCTAGTTGAACTACCTGAAAAAAAATCGCTAGGTAGCCTTGCTGACGTTCATGTTATCGTGATATGGACAACTTTCTGGCAATCCTAAGAATCTCCTGACAATAGAAAGCCGGAAAGCCCATGTTGAAGAGCGATGGCGATAGTGTTGTGAGAAAGTCGATATCCTACGGAGGCGGCTGCGGTCGTATCGTACCCCAATAGCCTCCAACTGCCGTTGAAGAGCACATGTGGAGCAATCCGAACTGTGGATGCTAATACCTGAAGGAGGCACAAAGCACCACAGCCAGCTTGACCTCTGATTGCGTCATTTCATACTTAGATAAAGCGCCGACCCCACCACAAAAGTTGCGCTCACACAACTAACGTCCACCATCAATCGTGACAATTGATCAGCATTCACGCCCTTCTCCCAGCATTCCTATCACCCATATTTACTACCGTATCTTGGGTCGACGCTAACCTGTAACGATGAAAGCCTATTGGTTTGATAACCTGCCTGTAAGCCGACTTTCAAGCAACGTCTTTCGTGAGATTGGTCGACTGACAACAACTTCGCGATCAGGGCGACCAGCGGCTTCCCCATGATTCTGGGAACGCAGTCGACGAGGAGGGGCTAGAGCAACTCGGCGTCTACTATCACAATATATCAGACATTGAAGGGGTTAACCAGCTAGCCGCAAAGAAAGGCTACAAGAACCGCGACGAGATCATTGTTTCTCCAGAGCAGATGGGTGATGTGTATGAGGATAAAGTGAAGAGTTTTTTCAACGAACATCTTCACGAGGACGAGGAGATAAGGTATGTCCGTGATGGGCAAGGATTCTTTGATGTCCGCAGTCGTGACGATGAATGGGTGCGCATCCGCGTGGAGAAGGTACCAGATTACTTACTTGGCAAGTTGCATGCTTGGGTCAAACTAACTCCTCCGTCAGGATGACTTGATTATCCTACCGCCTGGTATATACCATCGGTTCACAACAGATGAAACGAATGTAAGTTCACGCGCGTGCCCGCAGTACAGCCCAGCCTCACACAGACCAAACTTGACCCTCTCTCCCTCTCACCTCATGCCTGGTCGCTCCATGCTCAACATGTGTGTACAGTACATAAAAGCAATGAGGCTCTTCAAAGACGAACCAAAGTGGACTCCACTGAACCGGTCATCTGACCTGGACGCGAACCCTCATCGTCAGCAATATAGTAGGGAATACCTGGCAAGCCCGACAGCTTGATGACACAACGGTAGTCCGGGGCGAACAGGATACCGACATACCCACCTCCTACGTGCGAAGCAGAGCCCGCTTTGTCTCTTTGCTCCGAAGAGGGTTTACACAGCATGCAGAGAGACAAGGTTCAATAATACACAATTCAATCACAAGCTGAACCTTCCCCCTGGCAAGGCCGCCGAAGCCAACTCGTGAAGCTCCGCGGTCTAAAAGAACACATGCCTTGTAACCAAAGCGTTACCTGCTTAAACTGCGTCCAACATATGCCGCTCGTTCACTAACAGTGCTGTAGCTGGACCACATGACGCCCTGTCCAGCGTTGCAATTCATTTAGTACCGGATGGAGTTCATGACTGATGATTGAGGATGCAAGGTTCTAGATTGATTGTCTGGAGGGCGCGCATAATCGTGAGCATCGGCTGCCTCCAGACTTAGCTGGGATATTCACAGTCGATCGAGTTCACACAATCGGTCCTTTGATGACTGAAAACGGCCGTGCTCTGTTAAGGCTCGGTCTTGGATTCTTGTGGTGACAGGGCTTCACATGCCGCTGCCTTGGTGGTCTCATAATTTTGACCCCAACCGCCGGTACGCCATCATTTCGTGAGAGAGAACCCCATTTCCATCGTCGCGATCCAGGGAGCTTCAGGCCTTGTCAGCCTCCCTCTTCTCCTTCTGTCGGGGAAATGTTAGCATTGATCTGTTTTTTTTTGGTTGGACGGATGGGATTTCCTGTCCCGATGGGAGCCTCGTACCCAAGAGCCCTAGCGGTGCCCGTGAAAGAAGCATGGCGGTGGGTGCGACCGAACCTTAGGGGTCAGTTCCCCTTGAGCGAAGGGTACCCTGCTGTCTTGGGCCTTCCTTGATCCTCGTAGGTACGAAAGGTGTCAGTACCTCCGTTTGCGCATTGCAAAATTGTCGAAAATAGTTCCCCAACCTCCCCGTTACGGTCCCCTTGCGCGACTGGTTGTGCTGCGAGGAGTTCTTGGACTCTAACGTTGTTGTTAGAATAGGGTACAGACAAGATACGATTCGTTCAGACTTGACATACTGGCCATTGCTGCGACTGTACTCCTGCTTAGATGGTGTCGGGTGAAGGATAAGGGCGTCAATTGCGAGGGTCGATTACAGATCGAATGGCCTTCTGCTGGTGGTTGTGGGGAGAGATTTCCGTGCCCTAAGATTATTCGCTTACCTAATACACACTCGCCTACATCGGAGAATCAAGCCGCAGCTCGGATTAATGGAGTAGCTGACATAAGGCACTATTTACGTACGTACCTAACCATCGCACCATCGCACCCCACGCAACGTGTGTTGCCTCACCTTCATCTCAGGCTCACTTTTAGTACGGATCCCTGTTGCGGCTATTCATCATTCAATTAAGGTCAATGCGGATCTGATTTCATTACGCCTACCTAATCAAGACCGAAAAGACCACGAGGACACGGAATTTGGCGCATGCACGTGAAGTGCATCACACAGACGAGTCGCCGGGGAATGCTTAATTGATGGAACAGATCTTACAGAGCTACGTATGTGTTCACAACCAATATCCTCGCAATCCGCAATTCTTCGCGCATGCTGGCATTTGCTCATCGGGAAACCAGAGGCTTGACTTGCGAAACCTGTTGCAGTAGCCCTCCGCTTTGTGAGATCTTTTCGAGTTGCTTTGCACGCATTGTCTTGAGATAACGCAAAAACAAGACAAACATCAACTCCATGCTGTGGTTCAGATCGTCAGTCATATACACACATAATAATACGGTTCGTCAGTGGCGCTTACCGTTCCTTGGTCATCATGAGAATCCCCTGCACGAGCAGTCCCTTCAGTATCTGAGGCGCAATGCCCTTGAACAGACCAAGTGGCCCTTCTCGCTCCAGGATGAATTGCATCACCTCAATGAAGCTGCTGAATGGCTTTCCCTGTCTTTCCGGGGGTGGACGAGATTGTAACCCGACCTTGGCAACAATTAGAGGTTGCGTAGCCAATGTTGCAAGCGACTTAGACATGGCTCCGAGCACTTGCGGGCGTTAGCCAGATATAGTTCACGTCGCTTCACGCTTGCCACTTACAGAAAGCTTCCCACGGCTTAAGACTGCTTTTCCCAGGGAATATGACCTCTTTCAGCCTCTCATAAGCCCCATAGGTGATGGCAGGGTTCACTACCAACACCAAGCTAGCCTTGAGGCCCCTCCACAGGCCGAAGACGCCATCACTGCCCTCGACAACTTCTCGTCCTGTCTCCCAGAAACCCTTTCGTTCGCCCTTGCGTTGGGTTTGCTGTCTTGTGGTGACCACTGCAACCGGTATTGTGCAAAGCTGGGCCACAGCACCAGCGACCGCACCCAGCGCAAGTTCGGTGATGGTAGAAGGAGGAGCTGTTGTTTTGGCTGATTTGATATAGAATGTTCGAACGATGGAATACCAGTAGAAGTAGGCAAAGTTCGGGGAACCCACACCAAGAAGTGACCCGCTCATGCCTGCGTACAGGCCTTGAATGCCATCTTCTGCAGCAATCTTTGAAAGGGCATCCCATGTTGAACTGTAATGCGGCTCGGCGGCTCCGGCGGCGGCGTCGGGTACATTTCCTGTTTCCTTGGTTGGCCGTGCTTTAACCTGTACTTGTAGTCTTGTTTTGACTCTTACAGAGACACAAACCAGTCAACTTCACAATTCATGCAGAGCTGCGATAGAGAGGGAGAGAGAGAGCTGCCCCTCCTAATAGATGTAGTGCAAGAACTTACATGTCGAGAGGGTAGACAAGAGCATTCGCCAGAACAGCACCTGAAGCGCCTGCGACGGCGCGGCCCCATGGGGCAAGATTGACGGGCTTCGACTGCGCGGCCATGTCGTTCTGCTATGTGGTGAGTAATGTACCGAGAAGCTGTTCGCAATATGTTCCAATTAGGACGGCGTGGTGGTATCCCCGCGAATTGAGGTAGCTCGCACTGGCTGGCCGACCTCGGTTCGTTGCACGCCTGTGATCGGTTTGAAGCAACGGAGGATAGATAACGATGTCTGTCGGGTGATGTAGATGGCATGCGATGAAAAATCAAAGAATGTATACCTAGAGTGTCTGCGACCTAGACACCCGTTATCCAAGAGGCGCGCAAACCAGCTTTAACTCCAGGAAAGGGCGACGTCGGGTGTCGGGTGTCGACCTCGGCCTCAAGAGCCGTCTCGTGCTCGGTTAATAGATCTCAGATCCCGTAGCGCACGCACGTCACTGGTACTCGCTGTGTAGCTGATAAGGGGGGTGAAATGCCGGTTGCACATCCGCCAGAGCCAAAGGCAAGAAGGCACCATAGTAGCTCGGGCGGGGGACCTCGGCTACGACGACGCACCGTGTGGTCCACTTTATTCGATGTCTCAAATGAGACATTTCGACCAACTGAAAGTATGTCTCTAATGTGCTTGGTTGGTGTATAAGCATTACCATTCCACCACTCGTCACGTCAAGTTCACCCCACTGTGCACGGGACTGCATCGAGAGGCGTTTAGAGGGGTTGGTGCCTATTCAGATTCATCATGCTATCGGGCCCGCTCTCAGTACCTGTTAAACCTCCAGCGCATCTTCGATCAGAGCTCTTATGTACCCCTTTGATCTCTTCTAAGTCCATATCTTGTTAGACAAGAGGCTTCTGACGCCTCAGCTAGTGGTATTCAGCCTTGATCCTTGTGCTGAAACACAATTGGTGCCTGCCGGCGTGTGTGTTGGTCGGTACCTTTCATGAGTTGGTTTATTGTTTCGCCAGCTCATGTATACAGGGTATCAGGTCATGAACAATGCCGAGCATCTCGCAACAGTAAGGCTGAACTTTGATCAATCATTTGGGATATCATTCTTGCAGGCGACGGGCGTTCAAAGGCTGACCTGGCTACAGAGTGAGGAGCAACTGTCACGGCAGGCCAACCGCGACACTAAGCAGGCTCTGCAACACGCAATTGCTTCCGCAGATTTTTATATGAAAGCCTATGCCGAGGCAACCAATGCGACTGACCGTCTTCGCCTGCGGCGAAAATGTCGAGAGATGATCACGTGGGCTGAGCAACTCAAATCAAAAGAGCCCAGCGGCATTTCATCTCCGCCTACGTACCGCAAGATCACGGGAGAAGAGGAGACCATTCTTCGGCAATCATCCTACTTACATGCCTGTTTCTTTCCGCCTTGGCAGTCCGACCCAAGCGATGATGTATTTGAAATTCCCGCAGGGTATCCGCCATACACGTCAGTACTCCAGAACAATGATTTAACGTTTTAGGTCCTGATCAAACGCTTTGACATGTAGGGATCATACCGAGTATGCTATGTCCCATCAGCAGAACGATATTCTGGGAGGCTGGGAGCGACCTGCCACTCTCGTCGGCTCTCTCTTCCACACCGATGAGCCATTCAACGGTACCACTGCACTGATGGCCGCAAGTGGCGACAGTGACCTGGTCCAAGATATAACGACGGACTGTTCTGTGGTAGCTAGCCTTTGTGCAGCTATGGATGTTCTTGTCACAAAGTCGCGCGGCAAGCCGGTGCGTCTACCTGAATTTGTATCACATGCGTTGTCCCTGACATTTTGTGTACAAAGCTTCTCTCACGCCTGATGTTTCCGTACGACCACACCAACGATCGTCCAAAGCTATCGCAGTCCGGGAAATACATATTCCGCATGCATTTCAATTCAATGGGCTGCTTTCCGTGAGGGAGTTAATCGATGATCGACTGCCCGTATCACGAGCTGGCATGACCGTAACTTATTCGTTGTTGATCGTCGGAATCCCCGATCTGTTCTGGGCCGGACTTATGGAGAAGGCATAATCTAAAAG
>NW_003315030.1:35265-39292 GCF_000150825.1 Verticillium alfalfae VaMs.102
GGAGTCGCATGCTGCAGTGTCATCAAGAAAGAGACCTCCATTATTACGCTGGGTACGGGACGCCTGACACACACCGAAGAGGATGCTCTGGGACTCGTTGGAGAGCACGATTACGCTGTGTTGAGGCTCGAAGAAGTGAACGGCGCTCGACGCCTCTTGGTCAAGAATCCGTGGTGCGACGGCCTCGTCTGGAAAGGAGCCGCACTCAGAGAACACTCGCGTTCTACTGCGAATCCTTCATCGGTCGGGAGTGCCGGGGGCGCACATCTTGAAATGACAAACACTGCGCCGTCACGCGGTACGTTTTGGATATCTCTTGAGGAAGTTGCCCAAAATTTCGAGTCCATGTATCTGAACTGGAACCCGAGCTGCTTCGGCCGTCGTCAGGACCACCACTTCACGTGGCACGTTCCAGCCATGAGCTGGAGTGGGACATTTGCGCACAACCCACAGTACTCAATATGTTCAAGCACTGGTGACACGGTCTGGATTCTTCTCAGTAGACATTTTGCAGACGCCGAACTAAGCATTGCGCGGAATCAAAGGTCAGGGTCGCTAGCCTCCGTTGCTAGACGTCTTGGCTACACCAGCATTTCGATATTCGACAATGGAGGTAAACGAGTGCAGGAGATCGGAGGAGCATCATACCGTGGCCCCTTTGTCGACTCCCCCCAGACCCTGGCCAAGTTTGCCCTTGATGCAGGGAAAACGTACACTGTTGTCATGGCGCACGAAGAGCTGCCCTTGAACGAGTATTCTTGCACATTCTCTTTCTTCTCGGCGACAAATCTCAAGATAGAACCGGCCGAAGAGGTTATGCGTCACTATCGAGAGCTGTCCAGCTCATGGACGCGGAGGTCGGCGGGCGGAAACGCTTCTTCTCCTACTTACTCGGCAAACCCGCAGTTTAGCATCACCGTGTCACGGTCAACGCCACTTTCGATCCTGCTAACGACTGGTAGTCGTGATATCGCCGTCCACACAGACCTCGTGTGGTCATCGGGCAAACGTGTATCTTCAATTGGGAGAAAGGATGTTGTTGCAAGCTCTGGAGACTATCGTTGCGGCAGCGCGCATTCCCACGTTGCAAACCTCGAAGCCGGTACCTACGTCATTGTCTGCTCAACTTTCGAGCCAGGACAACTGTCCGATTTTGCGATACGAATCGGGACCATGATCGAATGTGCCGTGCGTCCTGTTCCAGGGGACGGAGCAGGACTGCTATGCACTCGGCTGCCGACACTCGAATTTGCTGCAGGCGAAGAGCGCAAGCGAGCCAGCATCACGGCGCCTCGCCTTACGAGAGCATACGCGTCAGCCCGCTGCCCCGTGCTGTCGGACGAGAATGGGCAACACATTTCTCATGCTGCCATTCGCATAGTAGTCATGTATGGCCGTGGGCCGAATGCGTCTATTCATGCCATTTCCTGCGAAGGGGAGTTTCGAGATCCGACTACGGCCGTGAGGACGCCCGAATTCGATGTCGAGCCTGATCGGGTCCGGCACGAGGGTTTGTGGATTGTGATAGAGCAGCTAGGAAGTCATCGTGCATGGAGTGGCATCGAGGTTGAGATTCTTGGCGATAACCTCATTCGCTACCGCCCGTGGGAGGATCTGGATTGACCGAGTAATTATTTGCATTCGCCAAGTGCTCGTCTCACTGGTGCTTTCGATTCGAGGTTCTTTAGCAACTGCGGGCCCCATGATTGTAGACGAAGTCTTTTGCCTTTGCGTCAAACGTGCTCGATGAGCCATCGAGGCCATTGAGGTCATGCAGCATACGCTTGGTAACCGAGACGCGACAAGCAGCAGCAAACAGAGAGGCAAGACGTCAAGATTCCCGTTGTTCTGATGACATAAAACAAAACCACCATTCTCACCGCACAGAAGAGACACCATGGAATAGCTGACCAAGCCATCTTAGGTAAGACGAAGTCGACGCCATAACATCACATCGGCCACATCACCCCTTCACCCCAACGCCAGAACTCAAGACGCTTTCCCTCATGAGACCAGATGCGAAACAAGAAAAAAAAGACAGGCCCTCGAAACATGACATGTCGTCCGCTGTCCGATACCCTGAGAAAGGACATCCTTGTTTCGAACACGCAAGCCTACAAGAAGAAACCCAGTACCGCATTCCCTACTGATTGATCTGGAACCAGCAATTGTCAGCCAGCCCCTCATCACTTCAGCAATCATATGTACATCATTCCGGTTTCGGCAGCTCCCCCAGAGGACCGGTCGAGGCCGGAGACATAAAATACGCCAAATATGTACTCGGAAGATGAGCATGACCAAAGTGAAGTGGAAGAAGAAAGGGAAGAAATGGTCGCGTCGCATGCCTGCATCGCATCATGTGGTACCACCTCTCCGCCGCCTCCCACGATTAGGACCATCTGGCCTCTGTGACAAGACCTCTCTGAGCAGCGGATCATCCTTATCAGTGCCCACGTGATGAACCCGAACATGCCTGATTGTGCATCATTGTCAGCATCTTACTGAGAAAAAGAGCTACTGAACTCTTGCTATGTGATAGATGAACACTTCTGATGATCGACTACGTACCTCTGAAGGTTGTCTGGGCGCGGATACTTGTGCTCTCTATCGGGACAGAACGGGCAAACATATCCTGGTGATTCGTGGACTAGGCCGTGTCGGATCATCTCGTTTTTCCTTTTGAAGCCTTTGCCGCCTTCACTACGCGGGCATCCTGGAACTGCACAGTAGTGTGGTCGGGCAGACGAGTGTACGTTGGCATGAGAGTTCAGAAGGTACTGCGTCTGGAAGGGGGGTGCTGTGCAACCTGCGAATTCGCAAGTGAAGCCGCCTGGTTGTGGATTCGTGAGACCGTCGATGCTCATGCGGTCGAGCATTGTCACCGTCGACCCATGTAGTGATGGCTGGTCATTGGTGTCAACGAAACAGCCAGATTTGTCGTTTCCCATTCGAGGCGGCCCATTGTGTGTCTGATAATAGTGACCGGGTGAGATGAGAGATTGAGCAGGCGAAGGCAGATCGTGTCGACCATAAACATCATTGGGCGATGTGGGCGGCGACGGGTGGCGTCCAGAGAGTGATGGTATCGAAGACATGCGTGGTACATTTGCCGGCGAGGGTCGAGGGTACGCGGCGACGGCAGAGTGTAAAGACCCCGGCAACTCTTTGTCAGGGGACAAAGCTAGATCGCCGAAATGTTGTCTGATAGAGGGCAAGGAACCGTGGCCAGGACTATCTGATTTCGGTGAATCGATTTGCAGCGGAGGCAGTCCCCCAAGAGCGGGCTGTAGTGGCGACATGGGCGAGATAACTTCAGCATGACGCATCGAGTGGCCAGGTGGCGTAGCGGTATAGAACCCTTCTGAAGGGTAGAGGTGCTCGGATGATGTAGCACCGAGGGGGCGATTGAAGCGAGCTCGTGATGTTGAGGGGCTGCAGAGCTCATCGTGTCGCTACGACACAGATTCGACAGGTGTCGAGTCTGTTGTAGATTTTCTCAGGGGGTCTGGACCGTTCCCAGTGGTGAAGGCTAGGGCGCCCGCAGCAAGGTTGATGAGATTGATTGCACCGGGTTCAGAAGGCGATGATGAGGCCGCCGTAGCGGCGACGGCGGCGAGGTTGAAAGGGGGAGACTTGCATGATGCAGAAGACGTGGAGGGACTGGAGGAGATGGATGGGTCGTCCTCAGCGCCAGATGCGGCGTCGGAATGGTCAGAGTGGACAGCGATGGCGCGGGCGATATCAGGGCGCTTGCCATTGCTCAAGAAATTGATCAAGACCGCATCCCCCTGTTTGTGGGAGGCCTATAATTGGGTTCTGGTCAGAATTTCAGTTCTCGAACAGAGACCTCAGACGTGGACGTACCGCAACTGGAGGGATCTGAGGTGGCGGGCTGGGGGAAGGCTCCAGCTTGGGTCTGAAAGAATTCATCTGGGGACTGTCGTGAGGCAAGACGTCATCAGGATCGTAGAAGTCAGATACAGTAGGCTGGTAGTGGTTGGTTTGTTGAACTGCTGAGGTGATCATG
>NW_003315030.1:39417-58319 GCF_000150825.1 Verticillium alfalfae VaMs.102
ATTCGGGCAAGTCTTCGATTACTCGCCATGTGGGCGGATTCAAGATGAGGTCCTGGTGAGGAAGACTGGCAGACTGATAAGCGATGTGAGTTCACGATGAAGCGATGCTCAGTAGCTCCGTATTTGGTTCTGCGTCCTTGAAATCCTGATCTTCGTCGTTCTCAATAGTCATGTGTTCTTCGGCGCAAGCTGGCACGACTGACTGAGAGTGAGGGCGGTGAGGATCGGCGTACTGAGAGGAGAAGCAGAGAGCGATTTGTCGCAGATTGAGAATCCTCGAGTCGCGAGGCACAGTTGCCCGAGCAGGCGCCTGGCCCCGAAGGCGGTGCGCTGCAAGGAGCCACAGTCGCAACCAGGCAAAGTGCAAAGGCTAGAGATGAAGATGAGGCAAGGGCAGGCCCAGGTAACTAGATGCTCCTCTAAGAGCGGCTGGCACAACCTGCCAATCTGCTGAGACGTCGTGTTGGCTGGCTGTCGCGACTTGCTCCCCGGCACACTGTGAGAGTCAAAGAACTTCAATCGGGGAGAAGTATATGTGCGGTAAGGACAAGGTCGTATGGTGACCGCGTTCGAAAGCGCGACGAGTAGTGAGAAGCGTGACACGCAGGCCGTCCAAGTGATGGAGAGAGAGAGGGGGGGAAGAGAGAGACGGAGGGGCGATACAGAGTGAGCGCCTATGCCTGGGCCTCTAGATGTTGCCTACCTACCCTATGAACTTGCCTGCCTTGGGCTGCCCGCGGTGCGACAGAACTGGTGCGGTGTGCTGCTCGTTCCTCGCTCCTCACAGGGCAAATTGAAGGGCAGTCGCTACCTTCCCTCCCTGAACAGTGAGTGGTATGTACCCAGGCAGGGTAGGCAATGCGGGGGTGGAGGCGGAAGGGTGAGATAGAGAGGTACACTAACTCGGCGCTCTTACTTGGCAATGTCGCCCGCTCATCAGGGCGAGACCAAGTAGAGCAGTAACAAATCATGGGCTAGATGAGGCGAGAGGGTGGGGTGTGGGCACGAGGGCGCTTGCCAAGGCCAACCCCCGCCCTCCGTCTTCATGCTCAGCCAAGACTATGGCAGGGTCTACCTGCCACCTTCTTGCCTTGGTACCACGCTACCTGACCTGGCCTGAGGGACCCCTCGGGGTGCGCTGGAAGGGGGATGGTTTACCTTCCTGCCCTGAGCCCTGGGCACAGGGTACGCGGAGCCTCCCGCCTCGTGCCCACCGGCTTCTATCATGACACAGCTGCTTCCAGGAAGCGAGCGCGCTCCGGATTTGCGACCACTAGAATAACCACAGGGCGAGAAGGAGAAGAAAACACGTTGCGAAAGAATATCCGCATCGGTCGATTTACGCGCAATCTTCATGATATCTTGGCCAAGAAAATGGAGATGGGGAAAAGGCCACGGTGGTGGGAGGAGAGCCAGCCGGTAAGCAGGCATCGAGACCGGCACTCATCTGTTCTGTTGCGACCGTTGCCATGCCCGCGGCTAACGCTCCAGCCATCGACTCCACCTCGCATCTAAGCCTCACTCTTGGCATGTATTTCTTCCTGCGATTGGTGCACCCTTCAAGCACCCCGATTCTTCATGCTGCACAGCACGTAGGCACTCCACACTGAACCTTTTTGTTGCCCACCTTGCCCACCAACCTGTGAGCCCGCCAGTCCGTCACCTTGTGGTACCTAGAGTGAGCAGTCTGGTGTCTTCGGTGAGTGGTTTCCTGCACGGCAGCGGACCACTCTGTATCTGGGGCATGCGACATCGGCTCGAAGGAACCACTGAGCAGGGTGGGTGGGTGTGGCGGGCCAGAGAAATCTACTAAAGGTCAGGTGCTCAATTTGACGAGGGGCGGCACGTGGGTGAACATAGCTGCCAGCGAGAACATATACATAATAGTTCCCTGGCATCCTGCAGGTGCTTGATCGCAGAACTTCGGACATCTCTGAAGAAAAGAAGTACCTATATACCTGAGCAGTCGAAAGTGGAGTTCCGTTAACCTCACGTAAGGTAGCATACAGCGTAAAAGCGTGCGATCTTCACATGGGCATCGTACTCGTATTGGGCTCATTCGCTCTTACCTCAATTCTCTGAGCTTGAAGAAACGGCGAAAAGGCCCATTTGGAATTCCCCAGGAGACATGTGGTCCGTGGGACCGTAGGCAAAGCAGTCTGCTCCTTCGATCTATCCTGGTTTGTAATCGTAACTGCGCTCCTTGCGACCGTATTACGGTACATACCGCCGCACCACCCACTACCCCGAATAATGCCACTTTGCGCAGGAAGCGAGAGAAAGATATTACTTCCTTTGAGCCGGTGGGAAATCCGTCTCTTGTCAAAAGGGCCACTCATTCTGCTGTGTTCGAGGCTCGCTTTTGACTTTCGCTGAGCTTCGACGGTGCTTGATCTAGCCTCCGAACTCCATGTCCAACACTTCACTGTCTAATGGCCAGCGTTTGGCCCATGAGCATCATGTCTCAACAGCCGCTGTTGATATGCTGCCGTAAGAACGGAGCGGTATTACTGCCATCAACTTCGATTGAAGCCTCCTCGCGGTGTGCACCACCATAGCAACTCCAGACTCGCGCCGCGACCAAGTTCTACATTTGACTGTATACCCAGGGCTTGACAGCATCATTTTCTTAGTGTATGGCGAGGAAGAAGTAGACGTGAACGACAGAATCCTGGCTAAGTGCGGTGCAAATAGCGTAATCGAATTCGTCCAACTTGAGAGCAACCCAAGCCTACGTCCAGTCGTCGGTGATGCAAGACCACGCACCATTGTCTTTAGCGCACGACTCTCCGTGGGGGTATTGAGGACAACGTACTCTTCTACAGGTACCAACCACCCAGCGCTATCGGGTGTTCCATTTTGTTTGCCGGTTCACAACCCCATTTCATGTGACGATTGATCTACAGCAAGAACACTAGTAGTGCGTCGCTGCCTAGTGCTGGCCGAACTTCATCAAGCTCTGATATGTTGATGAGATAACAATTTGGTGCGGAACTGGTAGCAGAGCTGAGGCCGTCTAGGCTCTAGGCAGCCTGCCTCGAGCTATAATCTCATGCCTGGCAAGACAGTGCTCCCGTCCGACCTGTTTAGAGAGAACCGATTTTCGATTAGATAGCGTGGAGGCAAAGGAGGTTTTCTTCTTCTACCATAAACTCGAAAAAATCGTGGCGGCGTGCGAAAGATCCGTTGAGCAATGCATCGCATACCCCAGTCAAGGCTACGCCGATATCAGTTTTGTCGAGGCTTGACAATCCCATCGTGCACAAGATAATAGGATATGGTGGAATCAGCGTGTATGACGGCCACGAGTATCCTTTTGTGGCGCGCAGCACCTCTCCAATCTCGTCCGGAAGACAGCATATCCCGCTCCGCCGGTTGCACTACGGTCCCAGGTGGCAGCACGTCCAAAGTGTCGAATATAGCGGAGAATTTGCGAAGGGACAGCTTCTCAGTGATGTGAACTGGCACAACCCACTCAAATTCTGGCCGTTGTGCAGCCTCTGTGTCGACAGGTTGTCCGGACTGGAGGGCCTCGATCTGCTCGTCGGGGTGCACATAGATTCTGCGCGGGGGTAGGCCGCTCAGAGCAGGTCGGGGCAAATTACCATCGACGTTGTTGACAGGTGACTGAACTCGAATGTTTGTCCAGTCATGTTGGTCCCGAAGATTGTCGACTACCAAAGCAGTGAGGTGTGAGAAATGCAAAATGTGAGACTCCATAATACAAGACCACAATGTAGTCGGCCACGTGTGTTGTGTCTATGGAAGTGCTGAATGGTGAAATCTGCGTTCATCGGTTTCGGCAGGTTGGAAGCAGATCGGAGTGAAGTTCTTTCAGATGGTAGAGGGGCCTCTCTGGGCGATGTGGGTCCTGGTGAGATGTAGGGGCTTACTTACAGTGAGGCTGGTTCGTTACACACGGTACAGTCCGACGCCTCATGATCGGGCACTCAGGATGATACGGAACTACCTAATGGTGCATAAGGTACGGTTAGACGAACATGAGGCAGGTTCGCGGCCATAGGCGACTGTACCTCAATGATCCCAAAATTGTTATTTGAAAGTCATGGCAGGTTTTCTAGAGGAAGATCGCTCTTCCCTAAAACGCAGCGTCATTGAATAAACTTCGAGGTTCCTGAAGATCTGGAATAGAACCTTTCCTGAGTAGGCAGTACGTAGGTGGGCTGGTGAACATTGTGGCGGCCAGTCGGCGCCACAATAGCGGGAGCCTGGCTAGGTAGCAGGGGTAAGTCCCGATCTCAGATGCTGAATGGGAAACTTTGGTGCGATGGGAATTGTATCGCTGTGAAGGTTGAGCGCTTACTGTTTCATCGGTGACGACAACGATGACGGCTGTTTGCTGCAGTACCTCACAAATATTAAGCCTAATTGGATGACACCCCAGCTCACTGCCAAGAGCTACCTCATCACTCGTCATATCATCGACAGGCGTGTCTCTCATGATAACCTGCTTGTTCGCCTCCAGATTGTTTCCATAATACTTTTGTAGCAGCCCACTTTCCCTCGACTGCGTCAACAATCAAAAAGCCAACTGGAAACAATTCCTTAGTAGATTATCAGCGCGTCATCTCTACAAAGCTTCCACAGCCCGGGTCCGAAGTCAACCCCGCCCCCCTCCTCTCTATCACATATTAGCAGCTATCGTAGCGCCATCAAATAGCAGTCGAGGAGAATTCGGACGTCCCGTCCTACACACTCTCCTACCATACCACTTTATCAGCTCCGAAATCGAAACAAAATCCCATTGCACGAGTCGCCCGTCCATCTATAAAAGCACAGTTCACTGTATGACCGCGAGAAATGCGGTCATACCTGCACCGAACCTCCTAAACACAGCCAGCGTTGACAAGAATCCAAGCACCTCTCCCTCGGCGTCTGCTGCCAGGGCAAGGCAGGAGAACATGACCCACGCTGAACGGCTATCCCGGGGAGCCACTGCTACGGCCACTAATACCACCGAGCCATCTCTATCGGAGCCGTATCAGAATGGGTATCACTTCCCTCCACGACACTCCCTCAAAGAGTCGACACAACTTGGCGCCATTGCTCTTTGGAACTACGCATGTACTCCGCTTGGCTTCTTCGTCGTTCTATATGGGCTTCTGGTGGTAGCATGGGGGGGCAAGCTTTTCCTCCTACTCTGCAACGCAGCTCCAGCTATGTGCCATCCCTCTTGCGAGCATATTGACTCACCACGACGCAAGTGGATTGAGTGGGATTCGCAGATTGTCAATGCTCTGTTTTGCGTCACGGGCTTCGGCCTTGCTCCGTGGAGATTTCGCGACCTATTCTATCTATTGAAGTACCGTGTTGGTTCCAAAGACGAAGCCCTACGCCACCTGGCTGGCATTCATCGCAGTTGGTTTCGCCTCCATGGCTCAGATCGACTTCCTCCAAGGGTGGGGCCCCAAAGCACCAGCGAACTCTTCGAAGACCGACCACTCGTCAACGTTCCGTCGCCGGAGAGCAAGATTCCAGATGCACCGTTAACAGGTGTGCGCGCCGGGCCTACTCCGGAATGGAAGATGGACTTTGTCATATGGTTCATGGTCAGCAATACGTTTCTCCAATGTGGACTATCCGGCCTCATGTGGGGTATGAATCGTTACAACAGACCAGCTTGGGGCGTCGGACTGCTCGTTGCTCTAGCTTGTGGTGCTGCCGCTACTGGTGGGTTGATGATGTTCCACGAAGGGAAGAAAGTGAAGAGGATTGAAGGTGTACCAGTTAGCGATAAGGATGTGGAACAACTCACGAGAGACAAGGAGCTTGGCGTAACCCACTATAACAACATTAAGGACAAGAAACCAAAGGAGAAGAGGAAGAAAAGAAAAGTAAGGGAGGCTGAGGATAAAGAGGCCGCTCAGCCTAGCAGCGGTTAGACCAGAGCGATGTGGCCTCTACGTACTACATGAATACGAGCAAGCTTTCACCTGTTATACACCAACAGGAATGATTTTGGAGCATCGAGGAGCTTGGAGAAGAACTTTGGTAATGATCATCGACCCGCGTCGACAAGGAACTGTTTAACACCATAGGCTTTAGCTTATTTGATAAGGAATCCGCTTGCCACCTTTCTACCTCTGTGATCCATCCGCTGAATGATCTCCAAGGTAGCGAGGTACTCCTGGGTTAGCTACAAAGGGACCTACCTAAGGTAGGCAGATAGGTAGCTCATGTGGACCATTCAACCCATGCCTCGGGGTTGGGCGCATGACCCCCATCATGTGGTTGCTATCCAAGTCTATAATTGGCCACCAGTGGCAGAATTATGGGGGCTACCTGGACTAAGAATCCGACTCATACTCCACAACGCGATAAGCCTTAGATACAGGTACCGATGTCACCGTGAGGCGTGCTTGGACATCAACTGTTCCCCTCCCGCATTCGGCCCAGATCCAACCACTTCCACTTGCTCAACAAGAACGACAGCGCATGTTCAAACTGTCTGAAGACAAACTGCCGAAACAACTGGGTTAAAAACATTGAACAAGCGTCGGCAAGTCCTGCTTCAAGGCACCACAGTCCGGGCAAACTCGGCCGTACATCACCATGGCGGCACGGTCTATGATACCGTTCCTCGTGGGCATGATGCTTCTGACTGGTTGCTGTAACACTATCCTTACAAAGTACCAGGTCAGCGCTTTCTTGATCTCCGCTCATACTGCAACGATTGCTTTTTACTGACTCCTTGCGCCTTCAGGATATGCAATGCGTCCGAAATTGCGACCATCCCGACGTCTCGCGCCGCGCTTACTTCAACCAACCTGTCCTCCAGACAGCTCAAATGTTCGTCGGCGAGATGGGCTGCTGGTTGGTGGTTGGCATCATGGCGCTGTGGCGCCGTTACGTCTCTCGATCGACACCTCAAGGCGACGGATACGAGGCGGTTAGCACTGATGATACCCACGCCGATGAAGCGAGGGCAGCCCTCGTCAACGACACGAGTGATAGGGGCCCAGCGACAGACGACGAGATACCGGATTCTCCTAGGCTACGTGGTCGATTGCTTCTTCTCCTTGCTTTGCCGGCAGTTTCCGACATCTGCGGCACCACGCTTATGAACATTGGCCTGCTTCTTGTGGTGGCCTCTATCTATCAAATGACAAGAGGCGCGCTCGTTCTCTTTGTCGGACTCTTCAGTGTTGTATTCCTACGGCGACATCTCCATCTGTTTCAGTGGCTCTCTCTGGCAGGCGTCGTAACTGGTGTTGCCATTGTCGGCTTGGCTGGAGCCATTTATCACGAAGAAACCGATGACGAATTCAAGGGTGACGCGTCGCTCATGCAGACAGTCCCTACCTCAAGCGCCCTTCTTTCTGTCATTGGTGTCCTCCTCATTGCTGGAGCCCAAATCTTTACTGCTACCCAGTTTGTGCTGGAAGAGTGGATCCTAGAGCGTTGGGCGATTGAACCTATCCAGGTTGTCGGCTGGGAGGGTTTGTTTGGTTTCGTTGTCACACTCGTCGCTATGGTAGTTCTTCACGTCGCCGTGGGCAGTACAGATGCCGGTCGCTACGGCTTCTTTGACATGGCGGAGGGCTGGAGACAGATGACATCGGACAGAAGAATCGCCATCTCCAGTCTCCTGATTATGATCAGCATTGGGTAAGAGGTGTACGAGCTCTGCTACCATCTCACATTGTGCTGACAGTTTTCTTTAGCGGCTTTAACTTCTTCGGACTGTCCGTTACGAGAAGTGTCAGTGCAACCTCACGATCGACCATCGACACGTGCCGGACACTCTTCATCTGGATAGTGTCTCTCGGTCTTCGTTGGGAGACCTTCAAGTGGCTGCAGGTTGTTGGCTTTGCGCTGCTTGTCTACTTCACATTCGTCTTCAATGGCATTGTGCAGCCACCCTTCAAAGCGTTACGACCTGATGAGGAGATTGAAGAGCTGTTGCCAGAGGATCCTATTCAGCATTAGGCAGGGAGCCTCCGACGTTTATCAAGGAGAATAGAAGCAACAATCGAATTGAGAGAACGTGTTCACGCAAGCCGGACAATATTACGACATGCAAGTAACATCCCTTCCAAGATGCGCAGACACGGGTTCTCCTTACTCCTCGATGTTCGACATGAGGCAACCTTGTGCTTCATTTTCTAGATAAATACCGAATATTTATATCCTCAACTACTGCTCTTTCGATGTGACTCGAGGCCAATGTCGATGCGGGGTGGAGTGTAAGAACCCGAGTATGTTTGCCGTGAGCGACTGTCGACTCTAGGCCGGCCAGAGGTCCCATACAAGAAACCTCACGTCACATTGCAGAGAAGCTCCGCCTCCAGAATGAACTTGCCCTCCTTGTACTTCTCAGTAGTTTCGTACGCCTTGTCGTACTTCCATCCCACGGTCTCTTTGCACTGTCGGCAAGTGATATCACGGACGATATGCCTCCCAGTTGTCATATTGCGCTCGCTTGGCTCGCCCATGTCAATGTTCACGACATTATTGAATAGATAGGCTTTGCCGTGCTGGCCTCGAAAGTTCTGTCAAACCATCCGAAATCGTCAGCAAATGCGCGGCGTGGTCCGCTTAGCCAGGGAAGGGGGTTTCCCGAGGCTGGGGATCAAAGTCTCACTCGGCTGATTATGTCCTCATGATTGGCGAGGTGCGCTTTGCACGTCTTGCAGCCGTAGATTTTGCTGCTGTTGAGGTACGTGTTGTAGGCGAGGCCCATCTTCTACGTGTACTTGACTGAATGACGGGGAACAGCGCAGAGAAACTGAGCGCGGGGACAGTGATCGTGAGCTGCAACGCGGTTGTAATGGGACTTGATTGTATCCGCCAGGTTGCAGCTGCGCAAAGCGGGGATTCCTCGTCTGTTTATTGGCCTCCTTGAAAGCTCGGGTTCAAAGCTTGGTGCAATGTGTTCGCAATCTTCCCTGAAGGAGTGAGGCCAGTGCCGATTGTCGCTGCTAGGCTTGGGGAAGAGACAGAGAGGTGAGTACAAGCGAGGAGTAGGTTCATTAAGAATGACGACCCAGTTCAAGGTGCGTGCAAGCCCAAAGGATCGGAAGAGGAGCAGGAGGAAGACCGGGTCAAAACCCAAGGAATCTGTTCTGAAGACAAATCTGGTCTGAGAGTAAGAAAGCTTCTTCTACACAACCAGACAAGGGTTGTATGTAGGCAGTCCAGGTGGATGTTTGCTGCCTACCTTACCAAAGGAGGCAATAGCGAACTGCGGGGCGTGATGATTGCGGTTTAGATCCGACGGCTGTCACGGGGGCTACGTGAGTGAGCAGCTGACACCTACCTACTACTCCCTGACAGAGAAACAGCTTTAGGCCAAAAAGTCGCGTCATCCCGTTGGTGGGGATCTGGCTGAGACCCATTTATCGATAGGTATGTTGCAGTATACCGTATGACGCACTAATGTGGCTGACTGAGCACTAACTTGGAGGCGGGATGAGGTTACGACCACAAGAACTTGTGTCCTCCGAGTACTGCACCTAACTACCTACCAACTGAGCACTCGACAAGAAAAAAATGGTCCCACCAGAAGGCTCTACAGTAGATTTACTACGTGAAAGCGAGGCATGGATCGGACCTGACGGGGGGCTCTCTCATTCGGCGGAATAATTTTTGATACCTACCCAGTTGCCAGGGTGGCACCTCAGGTAGGCGGACACATGAGCAGGTACCCAGCGTCAGGAATATCAGGGCAACAGGAACCAAAGCAAGCAACTCAAGGAGGCTGTGGTACTATGGGAACCAACCATCGGTTAATCGGTCATGGTCATGCACACCCTGTCCATCCTGCTCTATCGGCCTCTGTGTGCATATTGCCTGCCGAGTGCCAAATATTTGATTCAAACCTATGGCGGACCGAACGTGGTGGAAAACACGGACAAACGGGACTAATGAATGTCGTCATTGGAAGAGGCACAAGCATAGCCATGACATGGCCTAGGTTGGATACAAAAAGTCCCTATATGTACAAAGTAACCCGCCCGTGTCGTCTCTACACTAGTCGGAACGAGATTCTGTCTTGCCCCCTGAAGCAAGACAACAAACAATGACCCTTGTTGGCGTTACCAAGAGAAAGCTTCCTCCACGAAGTCAATCTCGCCATCATACTGGCGAGCGCCGCACAGCGCGTCGCACGTCATCACTGAGAACACCAGGTCCACAAACGGTAACCCCCAGGGCACCGACCTGTTGCTCCATCTCAGCAGCCAACAGAGTATCAATGTTGGGTCTGCCAGGAAACATCTGAACCGTGGCAGAGGGGCTGTGTATTTCCTTGCTCGAGCGGGGCCTGCTCACGAAAAGCATGATGCGGAGGACATCTCGGCGTTTGTCCATGGCCAAGATTTGTGTCATCCACGGCCGGATCCATTCAAGATGTTCAGGGCTCTGGATGACCCACACCAATGTAATGCGCCTCGTGGCCACAGTTCCATTCGCGTAGCCGATGACGAGATCTCGCACGTGAGGCACTGCTTGTGTGATCCCGACACCACCAGCAAACAACATGACAGTGCCATAAGACTTCATGTTGTGCAACTCGCCGTACGGCCCTTCAACCATGCAGGTTGTGTGCATCTGGCCACGTGGGCACGCCGATGCCTTTTGGAGGAGCGTGTTGGTGAACCCTGTTCTTCCTCGGATAACAAATGATATGGTAGTCTTGCGCATCTCCAGAATATCCTGCCGGTTCATGGTAAGCTTCTCGGAGCTGAGGTCCTCGGCGTCTTCGCTCCAGGCCACAGAGAATGGATGCGATTGCAGGTAACTGAGTGACGGCATATACATGTAGGCATGTTGCCCAGGCCTGAAGGTCCATGGTCGGGCCATGTTGACGGTTACACGCACAGCATTGCCTGGAAGTGCCTCGACGAGCGCTTGGCTGCCACCTCGGCCGAAGTTGCCGTATATGACCCTGAAAACACGCCAAAGACGGTCCACGGCCCAGATGACAATGGCGGCAATCAAGTAGCGAAGCTGCGGGAGATCCTTGAGGTGGAGATGATACCACGTTCCCATGACAGCGAGAATGGCGAGGACAATGTGCAGAAGCTTGAATATTTCGTAAAAGGCGTGTCGGATAGGACTCCAAGCCTGGATGAAGATGGCGCAGAAACCACACGTTCCCTACACGCCGTTAGCATGCATAGCTCTCGAAGGGTTTAAAGCTCCCGCTACTCATGGCCTGAGGGGGCCCATGTGGCGATTAGAGAACTTACTAGGAAGCCCCAGAAGAAGGACGGTACAGCGAGAACGGTCTGGAAGCCAGCCTCCCAGCTTTTCGAGTGGGCTTGAGCGGACATGAATGCCATCGTGTGGGCAATAGCCTCGAGGATGACAATGCGACCAAACCAACGATGGAGAAGATTGAACGTGTCGAATGAGATACCCAGAAGATTGATGAGAGGATTGTTCCTGGCGGCCATGAGGAACAAGGGAATCATGTTGACGACAGCAAGGACACCAGTTCGGTTTCTAAAGGCTCTGGCGGCATCATCGTAAGTGGCTGCAAAGGGGATGTCGATACGAGAGGCACGTGAGCAAAGTAAAGTAGCCCAAACAAGAAGACCCAGCTGCAGGCGGGTGGGCAGGGTGCCCAACGTTGACGGCACTGCTTTAGCTGAAATTCCCGGTTTGTGGCGCTTGCTGAATATAGGAGCGTACATGACGTTCCTTCCTTGAAGAACGAAGAGCTTGGTTCGATGCCTCCAGCGGAAGTAGCGCTGCGAATCATTCTTAAGGCACGCAAACAGTTTCGAAACATATCGATGTAGTTGAGTCGAGAGTCTCCAAGCGATGAGGACAAATGGAGCAACCAGTCATAACGTAGTAGAGGTAGTTGCTGAGTGATGCATTGAGGGCAGATGCGGCGGCCTTTGGCGCGATCTCCTCAGGCGAATCTTTGCCCGGTCCTGCCATGGTTCTTAGGTCCGGTTGTAGATTATTGCGACTTTGATGAAGAACCAAGTCCGTCTCGGAATGTCGATTTGTCTACGAGTTGAGGATGATGTTGAGTGTGCAGGATCAAGATCGGAAAAAATAAACCAGTGCGAGCATGACCAGCAAGTCGGTTCGATAGAAGGTACAGCGAGCGGCGGTCGAGCAGAGCAGAACCAGACAGAGCAAAGTCAAAGCAGACCGAAAAGAGAGAACTGGAGTGGAGTAAAGTCGATGGAAGGTGAGTGTCGTAAGGCGTGCGGGAGGCCTGTCCCAAGAATTCAAGACTCACGGAGGGATTGGATGTGGGAAAGGAATGTGGATGACGGCGCAGCCAGTTTGATGAATAAGTACAAAAGGAAGGCAGATGGGGGGAAGATCTTTGAGCAGGCACCAGCGGAATGAGGTCGAGGGGATATACTTAGGTAGGTAGGGTGGGTAGGTAGCTTAGATACTTCAGGCCAGAGGTCGGGAAATGGGGCTAGTATTGATGGGCTCAACATCAAGTGGGGAGTGATAGGCGGCGTGTCTGGTGAGGTCTGGCAGGGCAAGAAACTAGGTAGGTACTGTACATACCATGATGAAAGTAGTGCTCAAGGAGCAGGTTGAGAGATGGACCACACGGCCCTGCCTTGGTTCTGGAGATGATTTCCGAGGATCGTGGCGGCGCGAGGGGGACGGGTGCCACCTACAAGGAAATGTTAATATATTCGAAGCGAGCAGTCAAAGCCCCCTGGCCCTGGCGGAGGTAACGAGGACGGCAGAAGCTCAGGGCACACGAAGCCACCTGCGATCGCTGCCAGGCATTGCGCCGTCGCTTGACTTCCATCTGGTCTCGTCTGTCAGTGGGACGTGTCAAGCAAACGTCTGTCAGGGGCGATGGGCACGAAAACTGAGTTGGGAGAATGGCGGGGAATACCAGGCATAGGCATGCTCGATCTCTCCGTTAGCGCGTCGGCATTCCCCTCAGACCTCGTCACAATGACCAATCGAGTTCTCAACATATGCCATCTCGAGCCGCTGTGTGGGTAGAGCGGGGTGGATCTGAACGGAGGTAACAGGGGTTCCCGGCCACCGATGCGCCGATGAAACAGCCGGACACTCGACGCGATGCAAGGTACGCTGGTCCAGGAGGCAGGCTCAGCCCGAAGGAGAGTAATGATCGGCACGCCTCTGCTCTCCCTTCTCCTTGTTCCTCGTAACTCCATGCTGCCAAGATGACGTTCCTGACACGCTCGATTCTTGCACCGACTCTCTGCTGTCTGCCATCTACATGGACGCCCACCTGATGATGCCTGCCTGATGTGAGTGGGCAATCAATGGCCTTACGGAGCTTACCTACGTGCTCGCTGCAAAGGTAGGCACTTAAGGTTGAACAGTCTATATAGTCTTAGGTTCGCAGATTTGTGAGGTCATCATTGGAAACCATGACTGCCTTGACCCTGCGTGGGCTGCAAGGTGCCCCGTCTTCGCCTCATCGCACAGTCTTGTTTCGCGGCGTTGCCAAGCCTGCATTTTGATTGAGGGAACGCCTCTTTCCCTCATACAATTGCGCACGCTGCTTGCATCTTTCTTGTTCGTGTCGCACCTTGCAACTGATCTAATTCTTTTGCCTCCGACACCCAACGGCTTTTCTGAGGATGATAGGCTGTCACGACAGCCCGAGGCACACATGACCCACCCCCTCCTCATCATATCCGCCCACTTGTTCTGAAACCTAGTTCCCTGAAGGCCTGGCCCTCGCTGACAGCAGAATGTTGGATTGGCCAGCTCCAGGTCCTGTCCTTGGCCCCTTTTTGAGAACCAGCATCGAGTACATGGTGTGCATGGCACGCTGATAGTGGTAACCTTCGCTCATGCCATTCGTCGTCCCGTTTGGGGCGCTCGGCCGGCCAACGTGGTGCGGTGCAGAAGAGACCAGCATCGAGTGATGCCTGGGTCTGTATTCTGCAAGATCTACTACGTACTCGATACGCGAGTCCCTCAGAATCCCAACTCATCGTCACTGACCCGCGCCTGTGCTTGTGGCTGTCGACCGCTGATGTCTTCCAGTGCCTGTCGCTTGGACTTTGGCCTCGCCGCCATCGCGGCCCTTTCCTTCTTCGTCACAACTGCAGCTGGAGTCCGAATCTGCTGCTTTGTTGGTGCAAGGACTTCTTGCACAGTGCCACCGACTTCCACCCGTCGTCTTCGTCTCCCCGCCGGCCCCTTGATATCCGCCATAGGATAACGACTGCAAGGCCGCTTGGGACTTGCCACCACCCATTCACTAATACCTTCCTCCCACCTGTATCCCACAAACGTGGCCTTGTTGACGCAATTCTGTTCCATCACAGAGTGGTGTGGGCCTGATACAACAGTGCTCATGCATTCAGCAAATGCAAGGTCGCGCAGGTCATGCGTCTTATGCGCCAGCAAGAAGGCCCCGTCCTGTCTGAGGCTCTCTAACCCAGGCAACCCGGCCTCTTCAAATTGGTCGCAGAGCTGTGAGAAGAAACGATGCGGCGCCACTGATGTCGTCCTTGCTGACGCGCGCGCGATGGAGCATGCCAGTCCTGCTGTGACATTGTACCGGCCGACGGTGAGTGTTTTGGGAAATCCCTTCCCTCCTCGAGGCCAGTGCTTTCTCACATCTAGCATGTGTCCGTCATTGGCTGCGTGGACATTGTCGAAACCTGCTGCTGAGACGACAAATATGGCAAGTTCGAGCATATACAGCGCATCGTCATTGCCCTTCCGACTTGTACCCCTGGCCAACGCTTCATGCAAAATGTAGACGACGCGATGGAGTGCATAATTCTGGACGTGGCTCGCCTCTTCGTCTGCTGCTTCTGCGAAGCATTTGTGCCCCTGCGCCACCATAGACATGGCAATAAGACCGCCCACCGCACTGGCAAGAGTCGAGAGACTATCGGTCATTGTCATGCATTGCGATCGTGGCGGCGATCGTGTAAGGCAAGCTAGAGATGCGACCGCAGCTGACGCATGTTGCAGGGCGTAAATGCTGGTTCTGGGCTCCGACACAGCCCACGATGCTGCTTTCCATAGGTTTGATAGGGCTTTAGTCGAGAGCCATTCAGCAGGAAGTTGCTTCGAAGACAGGAGCGACGACGTGCTGCGTGAGAGTCTTGACGCCATTGCCGGCTGTTCAATTGCTTCGACTACCAGAGATAACGAGGAGAGACGACTGTCTTCCCTCAGCTGACTTCGAAGTGATCGTGGGGCCGGGTAGGTTCGCTCAGCTGTCGTCTCAAATATCGTAGAAGCGTCCTCCGTGTAGCCGAACTGATTGTAGTGATGTGCGATGATGCCAGCAAAGACAGGCTCGATCAGTCCCTCTGTGATTGCCTCTCGGATCAACCAAAGTGCGTGTGCGCGCACCAGGGAGGCAAGGTATTTCCACCCAGCATCGGAGCCACTCATTTGCTCAAGGTCGGTGTATAAACGAGTCGTTGCACTTGGAGGAGTGAATAGCGAAGACGCTCCTGTTTTGGATGCGTTGTTGGTTTCCCATGCCTCAACGCCGGCAGCATACTCTGGGATCTTACGCAAACACATGTGCAGAAGAGACTTCTGGTTGGAAATAGAGTCAGGTGTCGCTGTCGTACGGAGGAGAGTGTCCAAGATTCGCAACATACTCTCGTAATGCACGTAGCGATGCTGAGCTACGGGCGACTGTGCTTTCCTCAAGCAGCCGATCGACGCAATGAGCGGTCCAGATTGCGTCGGACTGCCCGAGTAGGATATGGATCGGCTGCTCCTGTTGCGGGTGCCCTGACCGTCCTTACTTGCCTCGGTAGACACACCCTTCTCGGTTTTGACCAGCTTGGTCCGGCGGAAGATGGGAGTCTGCGGCATGGGACCACCGAGAGTTCGCGGCCGGTCCTCATGACCCCAGCGTGTCGTGTCAACGGCGCAATCAGCTCCGGTAGCCTGCCTTTTGGAATAGGTACGGCATGGTCTTTTTGTTTCGTGCAACTGGTCTCCGTCTGCTATCTTCCGCTTCTGCGACAACTTGGCAGAGCCGTTGAGGTTCTCAGCTTGTATGTGAGGGAACGTGCGCTCTTGAACATATATCTCCCTCCGTAGCGCAGCTATGCGATTCTGAAGGGGCCGCAGCAAACGATGACACCTCGTTGCAGTCCATGACAATCGTGACTTGTCAATTCGCGGTGATCGTGTCGCTGGTGATGCTTTTGATGACCGCGTAGTCGTAGAAGGCGACATTCTGGCGTGAGCCGATTTAGTATGAAAGCGGGCTCGAGGCCGCCACCATATGCATATGGTGTAGGCTGCGAGTAGAAATGATGTTATAGGTTGCGAATGGTTACTTGGATGCCAGAAGACCAAGAACAAGGGAGCGTCATCCCAGACGCGTCAGAAGCTAAGGACTCGAGAGGGGAAATGTAAGTTCGCTTGGAGCAAACATTCTTTCGTAAAAGGTCGTGTCGTCTATCGGCGTAAGTGAAGCTTAGGATCAACGACCGATGAACGAGGTGGTGTTTGGTCATGTCCCTTGTTTACTCAATTACCTATATTCATACTAGCGTCACCAGCCATGTTGAGGTCACACTGCATTGCAGGCGATGAACCGAGCTTGTGCCGGCACATTGCCGTGGAGCTTAGAGGCCCACAGATTGCCGCTTTCTAGGACACATGGTTGGCTAATGAAGCTCATGCGACGGCTTCGACCCGTGCACGCATTCCCTTTTTTCCCCGTCCTGGGTTCCTGATGCCCCAGAGGGAAGGGACCCAATAAGCGGTCCGGACTAAGCTACCTGGTACTCCAGCGACTGACGATGATTTTTTTCCCGTTCAGCGTTTCCCGAGTTTCGTCCATCATCCACCACCCCTTTCCACATCTCCACGCTTGTACATTCCCTTTGTCTGTCACAGGGAAGCCTAGAAGCTTGTGACAGTGTTTCTTAGTATTCGATTCATCTGCGCTAATCCCTTCTCCGGAGTTTTCGATTTGCTTACTGCCTGTACAACATCGAACTCATCATACTCCCCCAACACTTTACTGCCTTGCTTTACGCTTGGTCACAACACCGCACCAGTGGCACCGACTCTTCCCACCTCCTGGATTTGTAGCAGCTGCTACAAAATATCATCGTCGTCATGTCCTCCGAGAAAAACGAGGTTCCTGCTGGGTCGAGTGAGCAGGCAGTCTTCCCAAGTTTATATATTCCTATTCATTGACTCAATCCAGTCCCTGCCGCTGATGAAGTCGCACCTCAAGATGACGCTGGGCAGGATGCCGCGATTGCCGAAAACCATGTTGATCAGGAAGAGCACGCCGCTGAGGGTACGGCACAGTCTACTCACTGAGACTTGATAGCAAACTGACGTGACGACCAGCCCTCATCAACCTTACGATTGGCCTACCGCAAGAGCCCTCCTCCATGACGATCCTGGTATGCCCTACTGCTTGACGACTGCTTCCGGTTACCCTGTGACATCTTATCTAATAAGAAAAATGGCAGGTCTCACCCCAGGAGCAAGTTCACGAAGTTCGTCAGTCCATTATCGACTTGCCTGCGGCCTTCCGGTACACTTGCTTCCACCTCGAGCACAATGGCGAGCGCGTCAATGACTTCATCCCCATGTCCGAAGTTCCCGGCATTGCCGAAAACCCCAACGTGACGCTGGTTGAGGATCCCTATACCGAAAAGGAGGCCCGCATACATCTTGTTAGGATTCGTGAGCTCATCGGTGGTGCGGGCGACCGTGCCGATGTAGTCCAGGGTATCCTGCCCGGCCTGTCGCTCCTTGATTCTATCGATGTTACTGCGAAGCATGGCTCCGAGCGAAACGAAGATCAGCCGCCTGCTGAGCAGCCTGAACCACTGGCAGAGTCCACCTTCAGCTCTGCAGCTTCGATTTCTCACCTCCTACCGCCCCCACCCGACGATGCTCCCAAGACCATCAAGACCATCACGCTCTCGTCCTGGAACCCGCCCCCGTGCCATTTGAAACAAAGGGGGCACCTGCTCTACTTGATCATCACGACCAACGAAGGTGAACAGTTCCAGGTCACCGCACACGTTGGCGGCTTTTACGTCAACAAGTCTTCCAACAGCAAGTTCGATCCGCTACCGCGGCCGGCTCCTAAAGGACAGTCTGCCCACTCGCTGCTGAGCCTCCTCGAGCTCATATCTCCGTCCTTTGAGTCGAGCTTCAAGGCTCTGCAGGAGTTCAACAACCGCAAAGACCCTCTTGCCACGTTCCAGATTGCCAACGCTATCCCCGCAGCACCCTGGATTGTACCATCCACCACGTCGCCCCACTGCACACACCTCTCCGACCCTACTCGCTCCCAGGAGACGTACCTGATCGCGGGCGTGGACAATACTGACACGCTGCGGGACTGGAACGAGGAGTTCCAATCGGCGAAAGAATTGCCGAAAGAGACTGTCCAAGATCGAGTTTTCCGCGAAAGACTCCTTTCCAAGCTCTTCGCTGATTACAACGACGCTGCCACCCGCGGTGCGGTCCTGGTAGCTCGTGGCGAAATCCCACCTCTTAACCCTACAGAATGCAAGGATGCCCAAATTTTTGTTTACAACAACGTTTTCTTCTCCTTCGGAGCCGACGGTGTGGGCACGTTCACTTCAGAGGGCGGAGATGAAGCTGCACGGGTCGCCACTGGCAAGGACGTCGCAGGCGTAAGGCTAGTGAACCAGCTGGACGTTGACGGCCTGTTCACTACTGCAACAGTTGTCGTCGACTACCTCGGAAAGCGCATCGTTGGCCAGAGTATTGTTCCCGGTATTTTCAAACCCCGCGAGCCTGGCGAGAATCAAATCGACTACGGCGCTGTGGAAGGCAAGGATATTGTAGCTGCGGATGATCGCTTCGTCTCGGTCTTTGAGAAAATATCCCGTGCGTTGAGGGGTAAGAAACATCCAGTATGGGACAAGGAGAGCAAACGCATTGACTTCGAGGCGAGTGTTGAGACCAAGGCTTGA
>NW_003315030.1:58419-61610 GCF_000150825.1 Verticillium alfalfae VaMs.102
CTGATACCCTCACCGCATGACCGTGTTGCGTCCTGAGCTTGTGGAATCCTTCGGCCGGAAGAAGATGAAGGAGTGGGTTGACGAGCAGCTCGCGCAGCGCGCTCAGTCGAAGCAGGATTCCACGGACGACACGACAAAGCAGGCCTCGACTGCCGACAGCACAGGCGAATCGACCGAAGCTCAAGCAGCTTCCGAGAAGGAGAAGGACCGCATCGATCTCTCTCAGTTCCAATTCGCTCTCAACCCCGACGCCTTCAGCGGCCAATTGCCTCAAACGCCCGACGAGAAAGCGGAACTCAAGGCTGACGAGAAAGATGTTCGTGTCGCCTGCGAGTATCTGACCGATCGGGTCATTCCTGACTTGGTGCGCGAGCTTCAGGATTGCGATATCAGTTTCCCTATGGATGGCCAAGCACTCAGTCGTTTGCTGCACAAGAGGGGTATCAACGTGAGGTACCTGGGTAGGATTGCCTCCCTGAGCACGGACCCGCGACTCCAGTGCCTAAGGGATATCGCGATCCAGGATATGGTCGCCCGTTCGTTTAAGCACGTCATTTCTTCCTTCTTGCGGGAGACCCCCAGCCCGTTGGCCTCGTCTTGCGTTGCCCATCTTCTGAACTGCCTTCTCGGCGCGGAGTTGAATCCGAAGCCTGTTGCCGACGTAGATCCCACCATGAAGGCGCTTTACTCGGATCTCGATACCTCGTACGAATTAGTCACTCCGCAGATCTTAAGGGCTCGTATCTCTGAAGAAACACATCGACGATACAGGTTTAAGCTGGATGGCGAGTGGTACAAGAGCATTAAGCCTCTTCAGACCCTCAGAGAAATCTCTCTTAAGCTTGGTCTCCAGTTGCAAGCCAAGGAGTACTTGTTCTCCAAGACGGACAGTACCGAAGCTCCTACTGAAGCCAAGCCCGCTGATGCGACGGCCAATGGTCAGCTTAATGGCGAGTCAAAGAAGAAGAACAAAAAGAAGAACCGCGACGCCTCGCCCGCTGCAGTCGCTACTACTGGAGCACCGTGCACGTTTAGTGCCGACGATGTCATCAACATTGTCCCTGTCGTCAAGCACTCCTGCCCTCGTAGCGCTCTTGCCGAGGAGGCGCTCGAGGCAGGCCGCATCTCCATCATGCAGTCGCAGAAGAAGCTTGGCCAAGAGCTTCTGCTAGAGTCTCTCTCCCTGCACGAGCAGATTTATGGCATTCTTCACCCAGAAGTTGCTCGTGTGTACAACACACTGTCCATGCTTTACTACCAGCTGGATGAGAAGGAGGCAGCTGTAGAGCTCTCCCGCAAGGCGATCGTTGTTTCTGAGCGGACGGTTGGTATCGACTCAGCCGAGACACTACTCAACTACCTTAACCTCAGCTTATTCCTCCACCAGACTGGCGATAGCCAAGGCGCTTTGTCGTATGCGAAGCACGCCCTTCAGCTTTGGAAGATAATCTATGGCCCTGACCATCCTGACTCGATTACGACCATCAACAATGGTGCCGTCATGCTTCAGCACCTGAAGGCCTACCATGAGTCTAGATTATGGTTTGAGGAATCGCTACGAGTCTGCGAGAAGGTCTTCGGAAAGTCGTCGATCAACGCTGCAACGCTGCTGTTCCAGCTGGCGCAAGCACTGGCCCTCGACCAAGACTCCAAGGGCGCAGTCAAGCGCATGCGAGAATCCTACAACATCTTCTTGAGCGAGCTAGGCGCTGACGACAAAAACACCAAGGAGGCAGAGAGCTGGCTGGAGCAACTAACCCAGAACGCCGTCTCCATCGCAAAGCACGCCAAAGATATGCAGACTCGCCGCCTGCGCACAGGCATCAAATTTTCACCTCGGGGCGCCCCTTTCGAAGCTGACGCACCCTCTGCTGTCGCCTCGACCTCTCGCCAGACTCAGCTCGATGGCTCCTCTCAAATGGACTCGCGTAGCATCGATGAGCTCATCAAATTCATTGAGGGCAACGACCAGCAAACCAACAAGTCTTCGAAGCGGCCAAGCAGGGGTAACCCCAAGAGGCGAGGCAAGGCCTGAACGACGCGCCGATTTAGAATTCTCCCGGAATTTTCCAGCAACTACTCTGCGGCAGCGTAGTCTACGGAAGAGCTTTCTTTTTTTTTAGCATGGAGAATCTTGTTGTATAATAGACATGTCAAAAAAGAACGGCTCAAAAGGTCAAGGTATCTGATGATGCCGCATCGGCTCATGTAGTTTGCATGGTTGGGTTAAGGGACTGGGCGAGAGGGCCGTCAATCAGAGCATGTGTGCCAACGGGCAGCCTGCTGCCAAGACTCAACACAATACTCAGTCCGTGTAATCAAAATTCATCTTCACTCCAAATCGCATCAACTCCCATGTGATCCTTAATTCTTGACTACAGACAGCAAGGTGTTTAGCATTCAAGGCCACGCAAGAAACAACTGACTGCCCGGCAGGGACGAACATCAAGGAGCTTGGGGAACATGCAACCTGGACTTCATGGCTTGAATGCCGCAGCGAAGCATAGAATCAAGGCTTGTTTGCGCCGAGAGCGCTCGCTATAGCAAGACCACGACTGACTGGAGCATGGTATGATCCTATGCTTTGGAAACCCCTGGGAGTATTGGTCAACAAATATTGACTGACGGAAGACGCTTGCGGAACTTACTTAGCCAGATCAAAGCCTTCCTCCTCTTCAACCTCAGGTGGTTCTGCAGCGGCCTCCTCTGTCTGTTCTCTCGTGTCATGGCCCCGCGTTGGGCTCGTAACTGGTGACCGTGCAGAGCGGGGCGGTGGGCTGCTGCTCTGTGGTGGGAGCCGGCCAGCGATTTTTGTAGGACTCAAGTCGAGATGACCAATAGGTTTAAGTGGTGTGCTGCCAATATCAGCGTACCTCCAGAATGGAGCAGGTGAACTAGTTGGCATGTGTTGGCTCGGCCGCTGCGCAGTACTGGGAGGAGCCAGTCTTGGATGCACGCGGTGAGGCGCGGGCGTCACGAATGAAGTTCCGTCCTCTGGCAGGTATGATGATGTTAGAGTCGGAGACTGGTCTTGGACGCTCGTATAGCTCGACGAGGCTGGCGCCGCCGCACCCCTACGTGGTCGCGGCAGTGGGCTTCCATCGGCGGTTAATGCTGTTGACATTGGTGGAAGGTGGCGAGAGGCACGATCAGGTGTGGATTGTACCGCATGCAGCGATGAGCTTGGCGCG
>NW_003315030.1:61974-84130 GCF_000150825.1 Verticillium alfalfae VaMs.102
GATTTGTTGAGAGAAAGGTTATGACGAATGGATCTGCAGGATAGTCAGGTTGCTGCATAGATTATCGACATGAACCACTGCAACAATTGTGACGTACCTGCCAGCCGGCTGCGGGCTGGTGCCTGTAGTAGGCATAATTTGCAGTGATGAAATTGTAGATCCCGTTCAAATTGAGCTTTCCATCTGGTGTGTTGATGATAGCTTGAGTTATCATTTGCGCATAGCTGAACTGCGGTTTAATGTGCCTGTTGTCATCCTGGCTGAGGTCCACATCGTTGGCACTCAGCAATAGAGTACCTGAGCTGGAGTAGCCAGGCGACTTGTGCTGCGCAGACAGAACCTTGCTTCGTGCCGACGGTGGTGTGCCGGGACGCTTGTAGTCGGGAGGCGCAGGCGCGATAGGTTGACGAAAGGGCTGTGATCTTCCAGAAGAGACTGGCTGTGATGAAGGTGGTTCGTCTGAGGGGCCTGCAGCTGAGGGTGGTGGAATGGGACTTGTCACGTCTTGCTTGGGTATACCGAGTCTCTTGAGGTAAATCGGATGGATGTGGAGGGTGCTGATTTCTGTGGGCAAGACAAACATCATCTCCGTACCGCCAACATCTAGCACCTCGCCGCTCTGGAGCGGACGGGAAGTGCCTTGTTTTAAAGGACTATTGTTGGCTTTGACACCGTTGCGGCCGATAACCTCAAGGAACCAAGACTCGTCTTCCGAGTTGAAGAAGATACGTGCATGGCGTCGAGAGACGAGCTTACTGGGACCGAGATCTATATGCACAAAGTCGTCGGACTCAGGGTCCTCCTGCTGTTGAGTGCCCGAGGCGGCGGGATCCGCGGCTCGGCCAATATTGACGTTGAGCTTGGTGACATAGAAGGTCCAATCCTGGGCGGCGATCTTGGCATAAGCCTTGACGCCGTCTTGGTTGGCCTCATGGATGACATTTGCATGATCTTTACTGGCTTGTATGGGGCCCTCTTTGGGATAAACTAGATGCTGGACAACCTGCGAGAGAAGTTGGTCGTCCGAGTTGCTGGGACCAGAGGGGTCGGCAGTGAGAGTCGACTCGTCGTCCTCGGCGGGTTCGGAGGCGGGAGGTTCTGGAGCCTATGGTGAGCAAGTCAAGTCAGCAGCTTGCCACATCATAGACACTTGACCTGAGGCGCGACGGGCGTGTGAAGCAGGGCGTGATTTTACCTTCTTGCGACGCTTTGAAGGGCGGGTTGGCGAAGGTTCTTCGGGCCTTTCTGGAGGGGATTGGGCCTGGTGTGTATTACGCCGCGATCGTTGTATGCGTTTCGTAGATGGAGGCATGCTTCGTATCTGGTGGCAGCAGCCAGCGGCCGACGTGACAGCTGAAGACGCTGCAACAGGCTGGGTTGAGTGCCGGTGGTGATTTGCGAGCAGTAGGGTGGCAGGGCTTGAGTACGTGCCTGCGCGACACCTCTCCGTTTCACAGGATATGGTGCGATTGGGAGGACGTCAAGTCTGACGGCAGTGATGAGGAGGAAGATGCCGAAGAAAGGTTGACGGCTGGTTGTGTTGATATCTGTGCAGAGATGACGCGATATAGGGAGGATGAGCAAGTGAACAGAGTGTCTCGAGGCAGAAAGCTGCAGGCTGGCAAGGGAATCGCGAAACACGAAAGACCGTAATGGAGCGCGTCACTTGAGTGTTCCGCCTCGTGCACCAAAGGTCGAGGGTCAAGGAGCCGGTTCGGGGCAGGGGTGTCTCAGAGCATGCATGTACCTCTACACAGTTATAGAGAGCTGCCATACCTCGACAGTGGGGACGATGCGGAGGGGGGTCAAAAGTAACAGGCCAGACAGAAGGGTTAAAAAAAAAAACTTACGTACCTGGCTGGGTAGTTGCTAACCAGACGAGTTAGCGTGGTATTGGTCATGACGACACGCACCTTGCTTTTCTGCCGACTCTATCAAGACATGCTCACGGGCTCAACGCGAGCATACTGAGCATCGGGCAGTTCGTTATTTAAAGCCATGCCACAGAATGCCATGGGCTATCGATTCTCACCACTCTCGTTCGACACCAGAGCTTTTGGCACATGTGCTGCACTTTCCGGCCGCACAATAAAGCCCTAATCGAAATACGGGGTCGAGTTACAAGCCCCCTTGCAGACCCAACTGTAACATCAGCTAGGTACATGAACCCGCCTAAGGTGCCTGCCTACCTACTCACCTACCCAGTCACCAAGCTACCGGAACCTGTGCCGTCAGCACAACTGGACCTCATGGTTCAGCTCAACACAAGGCCTCGGTGATCAGGTAGGGAAAAAAACAAAATGCACGAAATCATCACTCTGCAGCTGGGTCAACCCAGTAATTACGTGGCTACTCACTTCTGGAACACTCAGGTCAGACAGCCTCGCAGTCTCATTCTGGACACTGTTATCATGGTCTCTCGCTCTGCCTGGCGTAAGGTGCTAATTCAATTCTGTCTCCCCGTATACAGGAGTCATACTTTTCATATGCAGACGATGACGAAGAGCCGACCGTCGACCACAACATACACTGGCGGCCTGGGCGAGGCGCCGATGGCGCCAAAACCTTCCTGCCGCGCACCGTTGTTTATGATCTCAAGGGCGGCTTTGGCTCACTCCGCAAAATAAATGCCCTTTATGACCCCGGCGACGATCCTTCTGCCGCACTCTCCTGGGACGGCGCATCTGTAACCCACAAACTCCCACCCGTTGCTCCCACGGCTTATCAGCAGAGCCTGGATGCTGGGCTTGTGCCTCCCGAGCTCGACGAAAGTCATGTACGCTACTGGTCAGATTTTAGCCGCACATTTTATCATCCCAAGTCGCTTAACCAGCTTTACGATTATGAGCTCAACTCATCAATCAGGCCTTTCGACAAGTGGCCCCTAGGCCAGGAGCTCTTTCAATCTCTCGACAAGGAGCATGACATCGCCGACCGCGATTTCCGTCCTTTCGTGGAGGAGGCAGACCAGATGCAAGCCATCCAGGTCTTTACCTCTCTCGACGATGCCTGGGGAGGTTTTGCTGCCGAGTACCTGGATCGCATGCGTGATGAGTACCCCAAAGCAACCATACTTGTCTGGGGCCTCCACGCTTCCCAACAAAGTCGCCTTCACCTGACAAACGTTGCCCGTTCGACGGCGGCCCTCTGTGAGCATGCCTCCCTCGTCATACCCATGAGGATACCCCGCGCCGGATTGCCTTCCAACGTCCGCCTCAACTCCGCCTCTCCATGGCAAACGAGCGCCTTGATGGCCACCGCAATCGAGACAGCCGGTCTATCGTCACGGGCCAAATTTGGTTCGTCTCGCTACACCCTCGGCCACTTGACCGAACGCTTGAACCAGAGCGGAAAGCAGGCCTTGGCTCGACTCCAGATGTCTGCCTCTGCTAGCTCAACTACGCCGCTAGAACCACACGACTCCAGAGCAGGGAAGCAAATGGCAAGCGATGAAGACCTGCCCCTGGATATAGATCTCCTTGACTTGGCCAAAACGAAGCCTAGGCCAAGTCCAGACCACAGCCATCCTCATGTCTTTGGTAGGGAATGGACTTGTCGTGGATGGAACTCCCTAGCTCGAGGGCAACAGGACGAGACCGATGTCGCAACCAGCTCAGCACGAACAGGCCGGGCTACTGAGCATGTGTCAGTACTATTCTTATTGCCTCACTGTTCTTGTTTCCATCTGACGCCCAGATACACAGCCATTCCTTTGATATTGCATTCCCCCTCCTCGACAGTTTCCCGAAGATCTACACCGCCCAAGAAACAGAGCCAAAAGAATTCGTCGGTGTCGAAACGTGTCTGTCGACGGACAGTACAGTGTCAGAGGCTGTGAACGGATTGCGCACGTTGACCACCCCTTTACTCGGCATCGAAGACCGAGAAAACATTAGCAATGATCTTGCAGAGCTAGCTGAGGCATATCGGGATGGGTGGTCCAGTGGCAGTGACGATGGCGACGATAGTTGAATGGACACCCCAGCTCAAATCGCAAACTCAACCAAAAGTGATGTGTCATTCTGTCTTCAAGTCAATTCAATTCTCAACTAGCTAGTCCTTGAGAGGCTTATTGAATACATCGGAGGTTTGCAAATAGAGTGCAACCGTCGTCAAATTACAAACTAGGCACGCAATGCCCGTTACAAGCGCCAACTGCAACAAGGCGAACCACTACAATGAACGACAGCTGCCCACTGGATTCCTCCTGACGCTTATTTTTTGTTTGCCATCGCCTGAAAACACACCAGCGGCGCGTGGACACTTTTCCCTGGGCGGAGGCATTACATTCTTCGTAACTTTCCTGCCCATAGAGAAGTGCTGGAAAATAACTTACGGTTTTTCCTCAACTGGGTGAGGTCTAGTTAAGGAGTTGCGAATCTGCTACAACCCAGCTCGACTCACATAAGTAGCCGCATGAAGTACCTCGCCTATGGAACATGAACATGGCGGTTCACGAAGCATGGGATCGAGTACACCCTAAAGGAAACGGACGCTTCGCCCGGAGTTGGTCAGTCGACTCTTTAGTCTCACAGGTTGTGGACCACTACCCGGCGCCACAACCTTCCGTGGGAAACCATATCTTCCCTACCCTGCCAGAGCATTGGCAAAAGCTGTAATGTTCGGCAGTGTGTACTTGCAGGCATTCAACTGTGTGAGATCAACCAGCGGCTGCTGTGATTGAAGATTGCTGACGCTTCGCTGGTGGCTGCGCTTCCTGTGATTAATGAATTAGCCATCCCATCTGAATACAGAGCAGCAAGGCCCAAGCGGCAGCCGAAGGTTGCCCGAGGACGCTGATTTCATACCTCCGAGGCGCCGCGCTTCTTCGTCTGCGCCGAGCCGTTGGCGCCAGCTGCTCTCTTCTGTTGCTTCTGCGGCTTCTTCTCGCCCGGTTCGAAGAGATCGTCGGGAAGATTGAAGCTGCATATTGTCAGCCAAAGACCGCCGAAAGAGTCGCACCATCCAAACTTACTTCCGAACGTGTTGGACCGTTAAATGGTTAAGTTTTGCGCTGTACTTCTCCCACTGGCCGCATAGTTGCTTAAAACTGTCGACTTGATAGGAAAGATCAAGTGATTTCGCGCCTGACTGGTCAGTGTTGCCAACAGTGAATTGAGTGCGAGATGAGAAAAATGGACGGGATTTCAGAAGAGCCAGACTTATGCATGTCATTGCTTACCTTCGCCCAGCTCGAGACCGATGTAGTGAGTGGTAGTGAAAACGTTTGTCGGCCATGTCTGCACCTCTTCTTCGACCCCTTCACCAGTTCCATTGGCTTCGGTTCCCGTCTCCGTAGTTCCATCCAATGGTAAGCCGTCTAAGGCAAGACCGCCTTCGGTCTTTGCAACCACGATTTCGGGGTTGGGGGTCTCTGTAGTCTCTTGCCCGGCAAGATACTGTAAACTACCTTCCTGAACCTGGCTGAGTTCAGTCTCGTTGTGGCAAACGTGACGACGATCGTAGCCTTTGTTGAAAGCGTGAGCGATAGCAATAGATTGATGCTGCTCAAGTCCTTGGGACAAGCACGCGGACCTTGGACTCAACATAGCCAGACCATATTTTGTGCGCCTCTTTGGTGGTGCTGGTTGTAACAACGGAAATGTAATACTTGTACCCTGAGGTAAAGAAGGTATGTTTGATGAAGAGGTCGCCCCACGGCCGTTTGGAAAGCATTACGTTGTCTGTAATTTCGCAACCGCGTTGCAGCTCGCGCTGTATAACCGTCATGGCCGACTTGGTAATGTTGAAGGTTGCACACATGGACGGGTACGCGGGTGTGATGATGGGCATCAAATGGAATTGGTCGCCGCGGTACAGCTAAATCCAGACCATCAGTAACCGGACATGTCCTGGGACTCAATAGACCAAGATTTGAGATGTAGCGCCAACCTTTGGGTTCCAAACGCGGACCTGTAGAGGCCCCTCTTCGACTGCCTTGAGGAGGACAGGTTGCGGCCAGGGCCACCGCCTCATGATGTGGAAGAACTTGTTAACAATGACGGAACTGGTGGCCTTTGGATACAGTTGGCAGACTCGAGCCACGAGCATGGCCCACGCAACACCGCCGGGGAAGCCCATAATGTTGGCGTAGATGGCTCGGCGTTGGGCCCAGAGTTTGATTGCTCGCAGAGCAAGCCGGAAGGTGCTGGGCTCAGGTACTAGGTTTATTATCTCGTCGGTGACACGTGTGCCATTCAGGGACCGAAGCTCCCGCTCGTCGAGACCCCTGAGAAGGTTGGAGTCTGCAAGACTCCATTGCGGGTCTTTGGGAAGCTGCTTCAGGCTGGCGATTCGCGAAAAAATCAGATCGATGCTTATGCCGAAGAACTCGAACTTGATGATGGGGACGAATGCGTCAGATACCACGGCCAAATCGGTGATGGCGTCGGCTGGTGTCATCTTCTGGAGAAGGCCCGGGAAGATTTCGAAGTAGTCGTCGCGCGTGACGTACTTGGGAACGACAACAAGAGTATCGATATCGGACCCAGGACCGTAAACCCCGAGCCTAAAACTACCATATGTGAAAATCCTACCTCGGGCATCTTTAATTAATGCTTCGCTGCCTTCCTCTCTCTTTCGTGCCACTTGTTTGACGAATTCATCGCAAATGGTTTGGAGTTGCTCGAGTACCTGGTGTCTGCTCTGGGGATTAGCAGAGTTTTTGGCAACCTTACACTGTCTTTCGTACGCTGACAGACCTCTTTTGTGTTTCTGCCGGTGACTCAAACGTCTTTTGCTGCTTCAGTTCTTCAAGCATTGTCTTGTTGGTCGCATGCTCGGCATCGGTTGGCAACGCGGTGGAGATCGGCGGCGTCACGCCGAGGGGATGGCCCTGCCCAACCATGGTAAATGAACGTTGTCAGGTACGATCAAGTTGCGGATCGGTAATCGAGCAGTGTTTGAGGTTGAAGGTGCAGCGCAAGGCCGTGGTCGCAGGGCGTCAACGGGTACCTTAGGCAACGGCAGGAGCAGGTTCGTGACGACCCCAGCGCCAACAAGCCCGGCCTCTACCAATAGCCAGGATGGATCGATGCGTCGCAATGGCGGTGGTTCCCGGGGCGCGAATGGTTCACTACTGGATGCCAGGGCGTACTACAGGCCGCCTGAGAAACGATTGTCGACAAATCTTCGGGAGGGCTGGTAACTTCGTGAACTGCGGGAAGCTCGTCTACGTTTGGTGACGGCTGCAGTACAAGAGTACGAGGTACGGACCCACCCACTGGGGTCTGCGCTTAATTACGAATCACTGTCATCGCCACATACGTGAGCACCCGCGCGGCTGCATGCAAGGCACCAAATATGTATCCACTGAGGCAACACCGATCCGAACCAAGCGAAGAACAGAGACATGTCCCGGTCAGAGAGGGATTCCAATGATCTTAAACTTATGAAAAAGAACATCCAAATCCAATAAAATATGCTCCGAACACCTTGTACTTCTCATCATCCAAGCCAACCGAAAGCTGCGTCTACATGTTTCACGAAGAGAGTATCCAAAAAGCCACACAACCCATCACAGAAGCACTGCCTGCGAGTTCCAAGGCAAACCAACCCGTCCACTTCATCTGCATCCCCAGCTGGACAAGGCCTAATGGATCTTGAGGCCTAACATTCGACTCTCCTGACATCATACTTCGACGACACGGTTTGCCCGCGGGACCATTATCGCGTGAGGCTAGTGTCAGGGCCATGCGTGCGTCGATCTCCTCTGCGCTCTGGCTCTCTAGCCACTTTGTCCTCTGCTCGTAAAGCGCTCGGTCGCATGCCACACGGTCCCGGACCAGGCTTCTTTGTAGATCGGAAGCCCAGTCAACTAGGCGGACCTGGGTCCATTGTCCCCAATTGCGACCACTCGGCGACCTGCGAAGGGCAGCCGAAACTACTTGGCTGTCTGTACGTCGTGTTGCGACCCCGCAAATTGTCGAATCCATTTCGGAACAGCTGGCTCCATCTTGCCTCTTGCGCCATCTCACCAGCTTTCTGGCCGTTGCATGGCGCAGCCGCGAACTGCCTTCTATGCTGAAAATATGCTCGAGAAGTGCTGTGAAATCCGATGGAGCTAAAGGGGGTATGTATTCAGAATTCATAAGGATACTTGCATCCATGTTTTCTTCGTCAGTGCTGGAACTGCTCGAAACAGCAAAAACGATAGGCACCTCCGCAACCTTAGGTTTCGAGGAGTGGAAGACGAAGGGTGCGATATTTGCTTTTGCTAGTTGCCTGAGTATGAGCTCTTTGCTGCAATCGATCTGTGCAGAAGTCATCGTGTCTGCCTGCGCTATAACAGGTATTACGCTGGTTTTTGGTTCTAGATGTCGAATTAGGTCTAAATCGCGTGACGAAAGGCCTGTTGCTTGTCAGCCAACTGGACTCCCCCCCGATGTGCCAAAATAGTGTAGCTGACCGCAGCCTGGTATCATGAAGATCACAGCGTCGACTAGAACACCTCCCCCATTGCTGATAGTAGACAGCACGTTCGACTCATCAAGCCCGCTCATCATACTCCTTCTTAGATGCTGGTCGATATAGTGCGAAGTTTCAGCGACAATGGACTTCTCAATACACGTCAATAACCCCCAATCACGCCAGCAGCGGAGACATCTCGAGACTTACATGGTTAGTTGTGTTATAGCCTGTAGTGTCAACGAAACAGATATTTCGGTCCAAAACGGAATCGCCCAGGCTTTGCCGACGAGGTGAAAGGCTAACATCGTCCACAAGGCTCCACCAGTCCGGGTATGGTTTTGTGCTTGCGAATGTTTCTGATATGGAAAGGTAAGATCGATCGGCTATCTGATGTCTGTTGACACTGTCGATTGGGGAGCCCATTCTGTGTCTCGATGTGCATTCCGCTGGCGGGTCGACATGGGTGATATGTTCACATCTTTGGATGATGGCCCTGATGAGAGAACTTTTACCAATACCTGGCGGAAAAGGACATCAGTACATGACAATGATCGAGATTGAGTGAAGATGACTTGAAGGTACCTGTGTCCCCGGCCACGAGCAGCTTAAGTCGTCCCAGGGCCTTGCCCTGTTCTGTAAAAGGCCTCCGTGTCGGCACAGCAAGTGTGGGCATGATAAGTTGCGACTCGATATGGTCCATAGACTCAGGGGGTCGGGGTGGATGATCCGTAACTGAATCTTCAAAAGCACTCAAAGCATAGCTTCCGTAACCCTCGGAGAGTGAACAGGACAGGGATCCTCGACGGGAAGATTGGCTGCTGATTACTGAGTCGGCCCAGATAACATCGGTATTGACTGTCCGGGCGCATGATTCATTTCCTGTCAAATACCCTTCCAGCGGTGTTTGAGGCGTAGGGGGGCTGTGGGCTGCAGGTGGTGTATTTGCCGACGAAGTCGTCGCCTTGCTCTGGTCGCTAGCTCGGCATGGAGATAAAACGTTGCTAGAAGGGTAGATGCTTGATTCCTTCCGCGATCTGCTAGGACACAACGGTATAGCTGTTGGAAACTCGCGTGAGGCCCGGCTATCGATCGCAATATCGTCGGTGAATACAAAGCTCATGGGCGAGGAAGCGTTGACGGTGACGAACGAATGAGTGGTGTCGTCACCGCCGACCGTATTCGTGGGGATAGTGTCGCAACCAGGTAGGGGTCGCATGTTGCCACGAGTGGAACATGAATTGTTCTTCAATTAGATAGTTGAGGAGCCTTTAATCAATATTCTTATTCTCTGGATGTTATTGTAGCATTGACAGTAAGTAGAATGGATCAAGAAACAACTTCGTATAGGAAGGGAACTGCCGGCGGGGTGGTCAATGGTGATAAAGGGACAGTGATAAGCCAAAACACCCCCGCTTGGATCATCTTGATCTACGTACCGGGATGTGATCACGAGCCAGGCTGGTGCGGATGAGGGGTTCAAGTACTCCACTTTGTGGCCAGCTCTACTTGATTCAGAGCGAGCGGCACGGCATTCGATTTCGCGCTGTCGCAATACTTTGCTTGGTCCAAGATAAGCCAGCACTGTAAGGCGCCCGATCCTGCAGACCATGTGCCCAACAGTGCCCAAAACGACGATGCCATATACAGCTTGACAGCACTGCCAAACCACGCCGCTCAGATGGTGGCTCGTGGCACATGGCCTCAATGCATAGGTATCGTCGGCTATGCTACAAGCCAACTCATGGAGTAAATGTTTGGGTTGAGGCCTCGCTGTTCCACCCGCACTGCTCGTGCTTTTGAAGGGTTTCAGGTCCGATCCTTCTTAGAAGAAAGGGCACATCTCGCAACTATCCATTTTGGTGATATATCAGGCAAGGTACAATCAAGGTAAAGAAGCCTTCAGTGCTACTTAGGGTACCTACCTAGGTAGGTAGGTTCGTGAGGAGTAGATAGGTAGGTACCACATAGGTAGGCGTCCAGGAATCGATAGACTGAGGTGATTGAAAGCACTCGCCAATGAGGCTGCTGATTCCCACAAGGGATGTGAGCTCCACTAATATGTCACCGCCATGTGACTGGGTTGTCTGACCTAGCGGGAGAAATCTCCCCACCAGCAGCGTTCGAGGCCAAGCCAGCCTCTCCAACTTGACCTTGCTTCCATCACTGCACATCTGGCTTCGAAACAACATCTCTAATCCCAACTTTCCCACTACTGCATGTTTCAAGAGTCTCACGACAGGCGGATATAGTTGATCATCAGGATTACTGATTTCCTGGCAGTCAAAGCATCCCCAAGAAGCCTTTTTTACCCCACCACCCTGCAAATTGAGTATCAAGTAGTGTCTTGGCCAGTCAGAATGGACGGAAAGCGGCATCCGAGCTCTTTCCAACAGCTCGAGAAGCTCGGCGAGGGAACCTATGCGACAGTAAGAGGTCTTTTCAATCGTTGTTTGGTGGGTGCTGATACCGCATCGTTTGCACACAGGTCTTCAAAGGTCGTAACAGACAAACCGGCGAGCTGGTTGCGCTAAAAGAAATTCACCTTGACTCCGAGGAAGGCACTCCTTCTACCGCCATCCGAGAGATATCCCTTATGAAGGAGCTCAAACACGAGAACATTGTCGCCCTCCACGATGTTATTCACACCGAGAACAAACTCATGCTCGTTTTTGAGTTTCTAGATGGCGATCTGAAGAAGTACATGGACACGAATGGCGACAGGGGTGCTCTGAAACCAGCACAGATTAAATCCTTCATGTATCAGCTGCTTCGAGGCATCGACTTCTGCCATCAAAATAGGGTTTTGCATCGCGATCTCAAGCCACAGAACTTGCTTATCAACAGCAAGGGCCAGCTGAAGCTTGGTGATTTTGGCTTGGCTCGAGCTTTCGGCATTCCAGTGAACACCTTTTCGAACGAGGTTGTCACCCTGTGGTACAGGGCACCCGATGTTCTCCTCGGCAGTCGTACCTACAACACAAGTATAGACATATGGTCAGCAGGTTGTATCATGGCGGAGATGTACACTGGTCGGCCACTATTCCCTGGCACCACGAACGAAGATCAACTCACAAGGATCTTCCGCATCATGGGAACGCCGACAGAACGGACCTGGACCGGAATCACCCAGCTTCCTGAGTACAAGCCAACGTTTAGTCTATACGCCACACAAGACCTTCGCCAGATCCTTCCACAAATTGACCCCACTGGCATCGATCTCCTTCAACGCATGCTGCAGCTGCGCCCAGAGTTGCGCATCAGTGCAAACGAGGCACTCAAGCACCCCTGGTTTAATGACATTATTATGCAGCAGCATCAGCAGCAGCAAGCCCTACAAGCCCAGGCTCGAGCTTATACCCCTGCGCAGGGCTCTTACGAGGGCTACTAGCCAACTGCCCCTGCGAAGCCTAGAGCATGACGATCAGGCGTCAAGTATCTCGTCTCAAACTGTCTTATATTACACTCCGTAACGCTCCTGCCGCGGAAGCCGGCGCAATTATCTCTTTCGAACCCTAGGCGGTGGCCTTTGCCAATTCGGTTCCCCTGGTCCCAGGAGCGGATTTAAAGAGTACTCATTCCTTGTGGACGAAACTGCCGTCCACTGGACTTCGAAATGCCATCTTCGTGGGCTCACGTATCCAGGTCTCGGCTCGCGCGAAGGACGGGTCGTCTTCCGGATACCCTGACGAGGTTCTCAGGCGCGCCACCTGGCTTCTCACCAGTTCAGCCACCTTCTTTCTCAAGTATATGGCTTCTTCCAGCCCCTCAAGAGCTTCCGGAGCGAGAGGTTTACCGGAGTCCCCAATACGAACTTGGTGCTCCTCCACCAGATGTCTCCACCTCTTACGAAACTCGCCAAAAACTTGATCCACATCTACTGCATCACCAAACACAACCCTTACTTTTCGCCCAACCCGCGGAAGCCAGCGCGGTTTTCCTCTGTTCTCATGCATGATGAGATGATGCCCGTCAATGAACATGGGCACAAATTTTGGCGCAGGGTTGCTCTCGAGGATCAAGCGAGAAACGCCCCATTTGAAGTATCGGAGTGAGAGTTCCGGGTGCTGGTGGACGCATGCTTCTGGGAATATATGCACCCAGGCGTTGCGTTCTTCATCATAGGCCGAGGGGGCAGGAAACACGTCACCCGCTTTGGTGGTGAAAGTAGGTCCCGAAGCGCCGGACGGCGGGCTTGTTGCTTCTCCAGAGAGCACGCGAACGGCCTCGTTCATGGTCGGCTGAAACAGGCCCCCATGAGGCGAATATAGTAGTCGATGGGTTGGTAGAACCTGGCCGAGGCTAAAAAAAGTTGACATGAACTTGCTGTATATTCGTAAGCGCTGTTCGTCGTTGTCGAGGTATGTCGTGGTCGCACTGACTTCTTGAAACATATATCGTGAGCTCCGAGCCCCCAACGAAGATTTCGAGGCTTGAAAGCATACTTCAGTGGTAACACTCCCCACGTGACTGGGTCATCTAGCCTAGGGGGGTTGGTTAGGAAGAAGTGTCCATGTATAGGACATGCATAGCCTTACACGCTGATATGGTTTGAGACTGTTACCGCTAGTTAGTAATGCCTAAGGTCTTGTCTTGTCAACAGCGCGATTCTCACCTGTAATAAGCCCTTGCCGACGATTCCCCTCCTGCCGTTCATCCAAAAGCTTAAGGAATGGTTTCAAGCCCTCAGTCTGCACGTCGTTGAGGCCGTACAAGAAGGCTCTGGAGATTGCGCCGGTGAGGCCCATTACAACCGAAGAACTCAAGCGCCATGCCAAGCTCCGCCGCAAGGGCTGTAACTCACCCCCGACCATGCTGTGGTTCTGGGATAAATGACACTGACTTTGCGTGTACGTAAAGTGTAGGTGCTCGAAGAGACTGGGAATCGACAAAGTACAGTTGCTGCACTGTTGAGGAGCGTGAGGACCCATCAATATGGACGTCAATGTTGCTGTGGAGGAATTTCAACATACCTGGATTCAAAGAAAATAGCACATGGCGAGAAGTCGAGGTTACCGTAAAAACGAGTGTCGCTTACAACAACGTACAGAACTCCCACAAAGGGCGTCCTTGGGGAGGATGGACGCAATTGCCGATGTTGTAAATTGATATGATAGTCAGAGAAACAAACGCAGTCGATCGATTCGAAGATTTCGGCACGTGTCGTGACCAGCTGCTAGCAGATGACAGCAGCTGAGGGCACCAGCCTGGCTAAGCGCCGCATACAGATGCGAATCAATCCAGAATACACATCTGTTGGACCTCGCTCCGCAAGATTCCCATTGTGCCGCACTGTCCTCTCACGCAAGTTCGGTTCAACTCCATTGACGAAATACAGAATTGTTCTTACCATGTCTCACAGTAAGGCGAAGAAGCTAGCCCTCCCTAAGCACGGATCTATCGCTTAACTCGAGAACAGGCAAGCGGAACACCTCCAGAAGCGTCTTCACATCCTACGAACGCGACCTCGCAAAAGCTGCTTGGGCGTCCAGCACTGCGCGACTCACGCGCGATTCATACCTTCCATTTGGGTCATGCTATCTCTGTCTTGAGATAGCTCGTGATCCGGTATCCTGTTGTCGTGGCGATATATTCTGCCGCGAATGCGCCATCTCCAACTTGCTCGCTCAAAAGAAGGAAATCAAACGCTTGATGCGCGCAAGAGAGAAGGCGCAACAGGAACTACAGGATGCTGTAGATCGCGACGACGAGGAGGCACAGAAGCGCGCAGTCAAAGATTTCGAAACGATACAAGCTGGCCTGACACTTGCGCCGCAGCGGGTCGGGCCAGAGTCACCAGCAAAAGATGAACACCATTCCCCTGTACGAACAGGCAAGAGGAAGGCTGTTTTTGATGAAGAGGAGGCAGAGAGGATAGCGAACCAGGATCGTGCTAAGGCGCGAAAAATTATCGACCAAGAGACTGTAGGTCCACATAGACTTCTGCCACCGAACAGCTTGCTAATATGCTCAGTCGAAAGACAAGATGCCATCGTTCTGGACGCCCTCCCAGACGCCCGGAACCAACCCTCTGGAGACAGCCGTGTGGCAGCAGAGGAACAACAAGGTGACGCCGGTATGCCCAGCCTCCACTAATGATGCACAGCACCCCATTTCTCTTAAGACACTCCAGCAGGTCAAGTTTACAAAAGAGGAGCCTGACGCCAGCGCTACCACGGCTCCCAACCCTACGGAGCCCAAGTCCATCTGTCCATCCTGTATGAGAACTCTTGGCAACGCGTCGCGGCCGATGATGGCCGACGCTTGTGGTCACGTAATGTGCCGAAACTGTGTCACCAAGTTCATTCAGCCTAGAAAGATTGCTACTGCTGATGCACCAGACCAGGCCTGCTTCGTATGCGACCGACCCTTGGTTGCGAGCCCGGCTGGCTGCAAAGCCAGTGGTGCAGTAGTAGAGTTTCCGGGGCTTACAGAATTGCGCTCGGACGGAACGGGCTTCTCGGCAAGGGGGTCGAATAAGGTGGAAAAGAATAGCGTTGCTTTCCAATGTTGAGTCGATCCAATAGTAGCGGTGTATCGCGGCACTTCGGACCGTCGAAATAATAATACCCTGTTCTAATAAGTCAATTGACAGTGATGTTTGTTGCTGCGTCATGACCTCTTGCTGATATATGACAATTGGCCTGTGGGCAAAGTTGTTACAAGAGACTCCTGGTATCACTCCCTGACTACCTCGCTATGGCCGAATATGACGCTCAAACGATGCCCCGCGCATTCAGCCTTCCATCCTTTCCCCTCCGACGCCCTGAATCCTGAAGCTGTTGCGCCCCGCAAGACCAAGTCAACCCTGTTGATGCATATATCAATGCCGCACGAGACAGCCACTAAAACTACAAAAGACAATATCATAAGTCATACGCCATCGTCACCTTACCCTCGGCTGCTGACTGATGGCCTCCGCTGCTCCTGCCCTTGCATCCCGAAGCTTGACGATCGTCCTGGAGCGCCGAAAACGATAGCCGATTCGGGTTCGCCTGGCGCGTCCTCGCCATCTGCCAAATTGGATAAGTGGCCTTCGGGTAGCTTTTGCGCCCCAAAGCCCACGACTTTGAATATGCTTGTTCGGCCGCCGTTAGTTGCCATTTGCAGCTGCTCGTGCAGGCGGGCAAGCTGGTAATTGCGCTTGATTGGGTTGACAATAGGCTGCGGCACCACTGGCTGGGGGTTCCAGTGTGAGAGTGCGCTTATGACTGCGGCAGTCTCTTCATCAGAGTCGACAGGCCCCGTATTGGCGTCGTCCTCGTCTTCAATCGGTGCTATGGCGTCAAGAGCAGCTTCTGTACGGATGTGTCAGATTGTGGACAAGGGTGCACCCGCTACCATGTTGTGGCAACTCACTCTGTTGTTTCGCCTGGTTCTTCTTCTGATAAGCTGCCAACAGCATATCGTACGGAAGAGAACGTCCAGCGACCGCACGCTTTGCCCCCATGCTATGGCTTTTGCATGTTAACGATCGAGCACAAGGCATGCCATTGGGAAGCAGGACGCCGCATTGCCGTTCGACGTCCACAGGACCTAGAGTGGGTAATTAGCTTCTTGCCACGACGTTGAATCCGCAAATTGTTTGATGAAGCTTACCCTTGGGTTTCGGGACTTTAGGCTTTGGATCTTCCTTCTTTTTCTTGGTCTTGGGTCCCTTGTCAGCGTCTCCTTCTGCCTTGCGTTTCTTCCCCTTGCCGGCATCCCCATCCGCCTTCTTTCCAGCGGCCTTTTTAGCAGTCTTGCTAGCGCCCGCGACGCCTTTCTTGTCACCATCCTCGTCACCGTCACTATCGTCGTCTCCTTTGCCGTCGCCGTCTTCGTCAGCCTTCTTGGCCTCCTCTTCGCGAAGAGCTTCTTTGGCCCGCTCTCTGGCCTCGCGAGCTTCTTTCTTCCTCTGGGCCTTCTCTTTCTTTACCCTCAGACACTGAGCAATATGGCCTTTGGCTGCCGTCTTGAGGATGCTCTTCTTACAGTGCTTGCATTGTTGCAAATCGGGGCTGTCTTCAAGAGGCCGACCGGTAGCAAATGTCTCTCTGGCAGTATCATCGAGTGGGTTGACTACAGGTCCGGGCGAAGGCGCGTCCGCAGCGTCATTCCCCTTCCGCTTGCGCTCATCTGGGATCCACGATGCAGTGTCAGCGATATCTACCACCCATGCAAGGGTGCAAAGAGAGGGAACACCATACCATCCATAAGATTGCCATCTCGCCATATTCCGGGTTTGTTCGGTTTCGGGACCGGCTTCTTCAATTTGATGGTTCCAGTCGCTTTATCCTTTTTCGACGCCACTTTGATGGTATGTTCTTCGTCTGGGAGAGTGTTGTCAGCAGGGCCAAGAGTATCAACTAGCATCGAACGAGCGCGTACTTTTCCCGGCTCCCGAGACTGTCGCCATGATGTCCCGCTCCCTCTTTGGCGCGACTGATATGCCGGCTACGATTGCTCAGGAGAGATGAGGGCCGTCCAGACCAGCAAGAGGTCGCCGAGTGGGGTTGATCATCCGACTGACGTCGCTATGTATTCGAGATCGGCAGGCACCTATGGATGAATATGCGCAGGGCTTCGATGTTGGTCGCCGTCGGTCGTCGCACTGGTCGTTGTCGTTAGTTGTCGTCGCGTCAATGCCGTCGGAGCTAGTCATGCGTCTGTTCCCAGAACAAGCATGTCATGTTAAGTCGAGCAAAGACTCCACACTCGCCAGGCCTTGCGCCAAACTTCAGCCGCGTGTGGGGCAAGCGCTGTAAGCGCGCCAGCTGAGGCACACCCACTTTCGCAGCCTTGAATGAAAGGGACATCGAAATGATACCCAGGAGGAATACAGGAACACCACATCACATCGATCCGAAGTCCGACGGTCGTAAGTTCAGTGACGTATTTTACTCGTCATTGGGTTCGAAATCAGATGCTGCTTGGTCGTGATCCTCCATGGTATCAAAATTGAACAATGTGTTCACTCGTTTGTTTTCCGCAACCCATCCCATGTCAGAGTCCAGCCAGGCAGTTCATGCCTTGATTCCTTCAATTATAACGCCAAAAAAAAATTGAGCGGCCTTACATGTTTACCACTCGTCGGATAAAATGCCCTCCACTCCAGTCCTATCCAGGGCGTCCTGGTGAGCACGCATAGCCTCCATCATGGAACGAGCGTGCAACATCCCCATGTCACCCCAGATAGTCTGTATGATGTCCAGCGCCCACGCCCAGTAGGATTTTGGCACGCCCGGAGCGCAACTGGCCACCTTGAGCTGGAACAGGAGGGCAGGCAGACCTGCAGCACCAGACCCTCCACCCCCTGCACTCTCGACGGTGATCTGAGCTGCATCGTCGAGCAGAGGATGCCTCCAATGGCTCGGTGTGCTAACTAACACATCTCGTGCCAGCGCTCGAATTGTGTCCAGTACCTGTGCCCGCCTAGCAACCGACACGAGGGGCAGACTCGATATCGGGTTCTGGTTGATGAGATCAAGCAAATTCTGGTCCACCAATATCCGGGCCCAGCGGTAGTAATTCCAGATCCTGGCAAACCACACATCGAAGTATAGATGGTATTCTCCTCGAAAGACTGCTCGTGCCGGGAGATCGGGTGCTTTCTCTATGCGGTAGAGCCATTGACCCTCTAGACTGTCAGCCCACGTCCCCAGCTCGATGTCGAGACTCAGAAGCTGGCGAATTGTGTTGGTAGTTTTCGGCTGCCCGTCGCTGAGAACATGGCCCTGTATGAAAGAAGATATTTGGACAAAGCGAGCAATCAGGAAAGCAAGGTCCGTGGACGGCTGGTCGGTAGGATGCTGGAGTCGAGTGCCGAATGAAATCCAGTCAAAAAATTCGCGGGGTACCTCCATTGCAGTAACTTGTATGGGAATGAACTAGCGGGCCCAAAGTCAACTATGTTCCTGCACCTTTACCACAAAAAAAGTGCCTTTGGGTGGTTGTGATAGGCTCTGGCATTTGCTTACCATGGAATAACACAATTGCATCAAGGCTCTAAACCCTCCAAATGGGGCGTTGGGTAAAGGACACCAGCTCCTCATAAGCGCGGCGCCACCCATGACATGAGCGTGCACAGTGCCCGTGGCATGATGCGTGCCCTTGACGACCTTGCGAAGGGCTATGTCAATATCCCATGGTCATACTTCGGAGAATCAATGAAGCCTCACCTCAAACATGGCAAGCATGACGACAGACCGTATGGTCACTTCGAGACTCGGCGCGTTTGGTGGCTGAATTAACTGGCCGGTCTGGCGCAATGCTTGGCCGTACTTTTGCCGCGCCGCGGCCATCATGTCTAGCGGGTGGAATGTGAGCAATCGGGAGCCTCGGACGATCCCACCACGTCGACAACGTACCTGCATTGCCCGTGAGATTCGACAAGCCTGCGAGCCCGACTGCCGCCATGACATGCTGGAGGGCGGGATTCCACAGCCAAGCTGACGAACCAAGCTCGCCGATCGTTTTTGGCTCGTCTGGGTGACCAAGGAGGTATCGGTCGACATAGAACTGAATACCACGTTCCTCTAGGCTGGGTCCTATCAAAATCGAGGACAGCGTAGGCTCGGCTGTCTCCTCCTTCACGACGGCCACGGCATTCGCAGCTGGAGGGCACGACGATCGAAGGCGAATGTTGCAACCCGCCGGACTGAAATGGTGACGGAGTGCTTCCATTGAGGATCTGGTTTCGGGGGTTTAGGATGCGTACTGGGAGAGAAGCTGGCTACAGCAGAAACGGAGAGCGGACGTGGCGGTTGAAATGGGGGGGAGGGAGATGAGATTGAGGTAGAATTCGAAGGTCGCCGGGACACAGCCGCGGTCGAAACAGCGACAGTGGACGTAGTATCTGACGCAGAATCATGTCCCCATTGAGCATGCGCTTTCTGAATGACCTTGGTGCTCTCATCGCGGAACATGAGCGACAGCTGATCCCGGTATCCAGGGCATTTTTTGCCTGCACGAACACACTGCGAGCATTCGGGTTTGGCCTTGTTGCACTATGTGTCTTGCTGTTTAGAGACAGAAACCAGAAATAGGCACTCGGGATTTTCTGTCCATAGCGACTTACCTTGATACGGCGGACTCGGCAGTGCTCGCAGCCCTGTGAGGCCTTACCACAGTAAACCATGGTGTAGATGAGTGGAAGCGCGGGGAAAGGGGGCGTGGGGGCGTGAAGAGATCCGTATACTACGGCATGTGAGTAGTTGACTCGGCTCACTGGTTTTCCCAGTGTCCACCAATACAACAGTAGTCAGTTGTCACCGAGAAAAAGCTTGTTTCGTGACGAGAAGAATGCTGCTGCTACTTTGGCTCACGAACGTGGCCTAGTCGTCCATGTCCCAAACAAGAGGCCGGCAGTGCAGGGCCACAAGATCACCTCCAAGAGAACGTCAGCGCCCACCAGTAGACTTTTTGTTGCATGGGATAGTGCCGGTGCGCGTCGTGCGTGGTGTGTGTGTGTCCTCGGGCGTTTGTCGGCGAGCCAGTTAAGCTGATGGCAAGTGGCTTCCCCAGTCAGTCAAACGTCCCCCTTGACGCTGCAGGGCCTACAAGGGTACCGGACGCTCAAGTACGACAGGTCGGTCCTATACTTAGGATGGTGGTTGATGGAGTCGTATTTCTCAGATAGGTAAGACTAGGTAAGGCAAGGCACCAACTGTTGGTGCGATACAGTGGAGGCGAATACAATGCAGGGGAGGGCGCTCAAGATCGGAGGCGATGCAATGTAGGTACGATGCACTGAGAACTCTGGTGGTGGGTTCATGAATGGTCCTGATTGATAATCCGAGCCAGCCGTCCGTCTTCCCAACGTTCAGCGCTCACACACGCATACGACAGGTCGCCGCCCGGACGAGGAGATGGGGAGCTGAGGAGCTGGGGAGGTTCGCAGTCCAGACCTCGTCCGAAGCCCCGTGTCTCAGGCGGACCCTGGCGCCAGCTCTATTCCTCTAGTTGGTAGGTACCTTACCTTCTATAACCCTTTTGACCTTGCCGACCTCACCTAGGTACCTGCCTTACCTTACTCAAGGTACACCTTCTCCCATCCGACATCACGTGCTAAGGGGCCGGCTACCAGGCTGGCCCGCCTCCGTCGGACTACGTTTCTCCGCTGTTTCTCGAGGGCCAAGGCTCTGGGCGCCGGTGATCACAGGGGCTGCTGTACAGTACCCTTGGGTGGCCCGTAGGGTTACCCGCGCTCTGGTTAAGCACCTAGGCAGGTGCTTTTTTATAGGCAGGGAGGCGGGTTAGGTGGTTCGGTGGTCGGGCTTGCCAAGGAACAAGGAATCTCTCATGACCCCTGCGGTTTCAACTGCTTAACTACCTAGGCAGGGTCGGCCATTTAGAGCAACTGGTTACCAGGTTCGTCTCTGGCGATCAAGTGCCCACAAACAGCGTGCATCGGTGCTCAAGACTCCTACGTAGGTAGGTACCTTACCTTAGGTAGGTACCTTAGTTCCTAGGTAGCCGGATGGACGTTCAGCGGGGTAAAACCACACCAGGTGCCCCACACCCTCTACAAAACATCCAGCCCAGAAGAGACTCTCGACGGAAGCCACTGTGAATTACCTCGAGTTGACCTTCAGGGTCGAAAAGACCAGTGGCAATCATCCCCACCCCGCCATACCCCGACGTGTGGGGAGATATGCACTGCAATTGAATGAACGACCATCGACGCAAGATTGCCGTGCCAAGCTACATCACACATCCACACTCGCAACGGCGCGGCTGATGGCCTCCCACCAGGGTAGTTGGCTTCAACCTCAGTAGCCGCCCCTCCATGCTGCCCTCACCATGTATCCTGGTCTGCTCCAGGCACTGACAGAAGATCATTACTTTTCGCAGGCCAGAAGGCAAGATGATTCGGGCAGCAGTCTGTATGACGTAACACGTGGCGGCAGTGATCTTCTGACCCAGTGCCCTGGCTGTCCTTTGAGCTGGCAGGTCTGACCCTTTCCGTTCTTCCCGTCTGGGGTTGGCCCACGACGTCATCGGCTGTGATGTAGGACCAACCTCTGAGATGGCGCCCGTGACCAGGCAAAGACGGACAAGCTCAGCCCAAGATACGGGCACTCGTCCCCGAGGTACCAGGCCATCCCCAGTCTTGGCTAGTGAGTCGCCTTGCCAATCTCCCTGAATACGTCAGATCGCTCCTGGTGCACGACATTCTAGATATCATAAGAACCGCAACTTGACACCCCCGCCCTCCAGACTTCAACCGTCACAATCATCACCCTCTCACGTACCACCCCCCGCGCGCCCTCTTCCCTCACCCTTCTCATACTCAACGAACTTTGATCAAATAGTATTCTACAAGTAAAAACGTGGCACAAGCCGCCTGCATCACATTCGGACGGACACTGGGAAATTCTACATACCCAATATGGAAACGATCACAAACGTAACCAACGCTGCCGTCAAGGCCGTCTGGGGCACGTCCGAGACCAAGCAAGAGCCGGTCTCTGGCGTCCAGGGCGACACCGCCAAGGGCGAGGCCCTACGATGCCGGCAACCTAGGTAAGCCTCTTGTCTAGCCCAAAGTGGTCCCTCGTTCCCGTCTTAACAAGGAGAAAACCCACACAGAGCCCCAGAGTGTTCACAATGATGTCACAAACCCCAAGAGCCTTGCCAGACGATAATGAGAAGCAACTCCAAGACGCCAAGAACACGCTCGGCGCCGGCGCCGACCACTCACTGCCAGTACCGACATTGGGAAACCAGAGCTCGCCGATGCCAAAGCTCGAGGCACATCAACAAGCCC
>NW_003315030.1:84374-87721 GCF_000150825.1 Verticillium alfalfae VaMs.102
CGAAAAACACATCAAGACAACCCGCTTCGCTGCCGAGGGAGGAGACTTTGACGCTGCGAATGCCGGCGCTGCCATGGAAGTCGACCGTAAGTTGCCATCCATTCTTGCTTGGAGACCTCACTGTCTCTTATACCGATCATTTTTAAAACGTCATACTAGGCCTGGTCAAGGAGGGTGGACACCCCGGCCCCAGCTCCCCAGGCACAGGCCTTGGCCACACAGATAGCAAGGACAGCAGTGGTAGTGGGGAGAAGAAGAGCCTCAAAGAGAGGATCAAGGCCAAGCTGCACAAGCACTGAGCCGAGCTGGCTCACCTCTACTTGTCTGGATAGACACATGTTGCGCATCGACTTGCTCACCTGGGGCGTTAATTTCACGACATGACACAGTTTCTGGACAATATCCTGGTAATGAGCTACGATACTGTCAACCATTTCCAATGATGAATTTACCACAAGGACGGAAAGAACCCCCCCAGATTGTCCCGTAACACAAGCGCAACGACGTAGTCCAAAGGGGCTCCTTTGCTCTCTGTACGTAGCAATCCAAAGATCTAAGCCAAGGAAATCTGGCGTCATTTGCTATGGCACTCCATAGCTGCTATCATGGGCCATGCTCATAAACCTTCATAACATGAGTTCGTCCTGTGTTCGCACCCCCAGAAATCTGCCTGCGGAAGGAGATCCCACACCTACCTTGCTCCTCACACAGTTCTTCGGCAGCAGAGGTGCGCTTCAACGTGTCCGGACCACCTCTGCCACCCGTCCTCCCTACAGAGTCGTGTCACACACTGGGACGTCCTTATGAAGCTGACCTCACACGTCATGTTATGACACGCATGCCATATCGTCGCGCTGGAGTCCTGGCAACGACAGTTTGCTCTTTGCCGGCGTGGGAAAAAAGGTTGCATGCTGAGCGATAGCTTCAACCCGCCCTTCCGTCGATGACGCCGTCCCACGCAGACCCCGTAGCACGGCGCAGAATAGGCCGACATGCGCCTCCAGCTCGCCGTCCGCTGTCGTAGGCCGCTCCGCCATTGGCAGTCATTTGTCCATCCTGTTCACAGGACACCGCGTTTCTTCATCGGGCTTTTTTTCCTTTTCTTTGTGCGCCTAGGCGATTGATCTTCACAAGAAACGCTCATCAGAGGAAGCCCGACTCTGCAAGAACTCTGGAGAAGATATTTCAGTCAGCCTTCAACGTTTTCCACACGATAGTGGGCAGTCCGTATCGCCCACAATGACTCTGGGCCATGGAGGGGATGGAAAATGCAGTCAGGTGTTCCTCTACTGTCGTAGACGAATTCAACATACCTGACAATCTTCTCGTCTTCTCGCTCGCGAGGCTCAACCTGCAAGCTCTTGTCGTACATCTCATGCACATCGCCAGCAGCTTGCTTATTTGAGATTATATACTCTTGTAGTTCGGGGACCGGCTGCAGAGAATATCCTACGGCTTGGTACTGCTGGATATCACGAATGACCTCAGCTGTCTTCGACCTTTTGGCAAAATTGACGAGGTTGGTTTTCTTGATGATTGATGGGATACCATCCTCGATAAAAGTCAAATCGGTCAGGTAGACACCTATCGATAATTGTAAGCCAAGTGGATCCGCGCGGACACGTCCGCTTCTGTCATGGATCGCTTACCGAAGAAGGGGATGCATGGTGGATTTGCCACATGAAGCGACTCGCGATACTCGCCAAAATTCTTGGTGCTGGCCATGAGTCGTCGCATGTTCTCCAGTACACCCTGGGTTCGCTGAGGGACCTGGTCCCATGTACGTTTCAGGCGGGCAATGGGCGCAGTCCCGAGGGCTGAGATAATGGACGTCAAGGTAGAGAAGTTATTGAGACTCCGGCATTTCTGTCCGCAACTTTAGCCCCCGACGAACAATCCGCATGAAGGTGTATAACTTACATCAGCGACCGCAACAAAGTGCTTGATGACAACGACGCGTTTCTTCACATCCATTTGGGCTAGGATCATCTCAGCGACCCAGTTCGTCATCTGATTAGAGTGAAGAATCAGAAGCTTGACATTGGGTGCTGGTTCAGGGTCCCCATCGGCAACCTTCTTTTGCCACGTCTTGTTCAGGCACTCGGTTGGTTTGATCTTGCCATAGAGTCGCGACTCGATGATCGTAAGCTGGCGGGCAAACTCGGTAACATCAATGTCGAGGAACTTAAGCTTCTTCATGTTCTTCGGCATGATGGGCGCAGGCGTGCTCTGGTTGGCCGTCTGAATGATGCGTCGAGTGCCTGCTTCCTTACCACTTAGGCGCTGGTCCAATATCGACATGAGGAGCGCTGAACCAGGTGTTTCGGTGGATTTGACGGTTTCCCGAGCGAAGGCATAGACATCGCGTATTAACTGCTTGGACTCTTCGTTGAAGTCCTCCATCCAGAAGTTGTCGAACCAGCTCCTCAGAATGTTGACTACACGCACACGAATGAGTTTTTGTTTCTTGTCTCTCCAAAGCTCGAAATCAGTGGGTGCCAGTCCTTCCGGCGGCTGAATGCCGAAACGACCAACAAGAAGCTCGAAGAGCTCTCTTGCTGAAGTGAAAGATCGATATGTGAGAAGAAAGGTATTGTTAAAGTTAGAGTCCAACTTGTCGTGGCGCGTCAGTTGCTCTACGAGGGCCAGCAGCGTGCCTCCTTTAACTGTCGGAGGCTGCGTTTTCGTATCCCATGAGAGATCAGCCTCCAAGTCCAGGAGTAAGAAGTCCGGCGTATCATCGAGTTGCTGCTGCACGGAGCTCTGAGGGTTCGGGTCATCTCCCCAGGATTTTCTTGACCTTGGAGTAATCCCCCTCCTGAAGCTACCCGCCTGTGGGGTCACCTTCGCTGAACGAATGTGAGGTCAGCAGCGGAGGGCGCGTTGGGGCTGTCCTGGACTCGCTGCGTTGGTGCGGACGTTCATACGGCATAGTTTCACCCCTTCGGAGCTGATCACGTTGCGAGAAAACATCTCTTGGCGCAGGTTCTAGCTGCTGTAGTTGATGTTGAGGCGGGGCTTGAGCTTGAGCTTGAGCTTGAGCTGGTGCCTGAGGTTGCTGCTGCTGCTGGTTGATGGAAACCTGCTCTGACAAAAGTTGCAGAGAGAAACCGACGTGGGAAGAGTTCGTCTCCAGAGCCTTGGCGCACTGCCTGGCGTATTCGAGTCGATTTTCCAGGGCTTCGCCTCGGACCTCTGTCCATTCATCTGCGAGCGGCCCTGCTACAGCTTGACTAGCCATTAGCAAATCGGAGATGTTATCGTATAGACTCTGTTTGTTGACGCTGAAGTCGGCTAGCTGGGGCGTCTTGGAAGCTGTTGTCTAAGGATGACATGTTGATAGATTC
>NW_003315030.1:87821-91286 GCF_000150825.1 Verticillium alfalfae VaMs.102
TTTGCTCCCGGCCGAGCAGACATTATTTCCAATGACCTCGTGTCTGAAAGGCGTCACTATCTTTTCGGTAACGACGAGGTTCTTGTCCAGCTCTCGAATACTAAAGACGAGCATGCGTTTCAGCTCGTCTAGTCTCTCAAGCAGCTTGCCGTCTAGTCCAGCAGTAGGCTCGATGACGCCCTCCTCGTCCTCAAGAAAATTCGCGGTAATGGGGTCCCGTGGTCCTAGTCCATTATTTTGCCAACTGCCACCCGTGGAACTGCCGACGACGAACCCGGGAAACAGTCGTGGAATTTCCTCTCCACGCTGCTGCCGAGCAATCTCAACGTAGCTGAAGACGCCAAGCAGGACACCATCGGCTTCTTGCAGGCATTTCTGGACCGATTCGGCGTTTGGCCAATCCGCGGCAGCGATATGAGAAGAGATGACGAGCTTCGAGAACTTGGACATCATGTCTCGGAAATGAGGGTAGAGGGCTTTGTTTGTCGATATAATTGATGGCTGACCGGAATGGTTGTCCGTAGTACCAGATCCAGCGGCAAGAAGCAGTCTAAGATGATCTGAGATGTCTTCGGCACGTGCGACATACTCGGAGCGACTGTTGTTTGTTATGGCTTCGCGATAGCGATCTACGGCTCGTCGCATGTTGGAGACAAGGCGCGTCCACGTCAAGGGTGGAGTCGAACCATCGTCAAAGAACGAGCGCGGCACGGTACTTGTTGGCGGTGCATTGTATGACGTGCTGGTAAACGAAGTGGCCGAGGCGATCATGGGTGTTGGTGTCACGCCCAGGGTCTGGGTGGTAAAGGGATCGCCTTTCAGACGGGCCGCGGGGGAAGCTCCATTCATAGAGTCCATCGAGGTTGAAGGCGACAGGCTGCTCTCGTTATGTGAGCGACGATTGCGAGTCTGCGGGACATAAGATCACGTCAGCAATTTTCACCAGCGGCAAGTGGATCGAGAGGTGTGAGCATTACCCCTGAACCTCGAGAGGCAAGCATTAGTGACTCGCCCTCCATCTCAGATGCTGAGTTGGTTTCTGAATCCTCGTCTTCGTCCTGCGTCAAACCGCGGGCCATCATCTCAGGTGGCGGGCGTGTTCGATCTGGTATGCTGACGTTCATACGGTCTCGGGGCCCAGTCTCGCTGGCCGACACGGGGGACTCAAGAGGAAGTTCCATGCTGCGGTCACCCGTCATCATGTTGTAGTAGAACAAGCGGCCGTCTGGAGTTGCTTGTGGTATCCAGAAATCGGCTCTCGACTTGTCGCCAGGTTGCGTGCCCTCAAGAGGCAGCCCGTTTGTTCCATCGTGATCCGACTCGTCCTCTTCGTCGTCGAACTGTTCTTCAAACTCATGTTCGTCTTCCTCTCCCAATGGTTCGTCTTCTACCTGCGGCATCTCGTCCGGGTTTGTGATGACCTCACAATAATTGGAGGGGAACCAACCGCGCACACCGTTCAAAACGCCGTCCCACCATCCGGTCTCCAATCTGTTGAGAACGCAAATGACGTCGCCTTCGTTGAAGGTCAAGCTCGTTCGATCCTCCGCTTCGTAGTCGTACAGGGCGCGGACGTACATGTTGCCCTGTGGGGCAGTGCCCGCAATGCCATTCATGTTGGAAGTGGCTGTCAAGTGACTCGGGTCTGTTTCGGCGTGGTAGTCGAGGGGTTGGTCGTGCGGCAATCTCTTGCGCGCGTACTGGGTATTGTTCTTCTGAGGATAAAATTGCGCCGACGCAGCAGTCTCTGTCATGAGCATTGTGATGCGCGCTGAGCGCCGGGATAGCGACGTTCGAAGGAGGAGGGCGGAAGGGGGGGAAAGGTTAAGCCATGATCCACCTCCACAGCCTCGCCTCCAAGGGGATGTTGAACGTTAGTCGGTGGTGGTGGATAAGTGGGGCGTCCGCCGAGTATGCGATGCACACAAAGACGCAACGTAGGTTCTCAGGGTGAATCTTGTCGAGACGCGCTGATTGAATTGGAAGTTGCGATATCCTTCCTCTAACGACAAGTTGCTACTCCAGTAGTCCCAAGATGAGCAGATGCGCGATGGGGTGGGGCATCCCGATTTGGCACACGGGGGGGCAGGAGTGTGTGGGTGTCACGTGGTTTTTTCATCAATCTGGCGCGCTACTGATACGATACTGTTGCTGGCGTGAGGGGATGGCAGGCTGACAACCCAAAGTCAGGGTGACTGGACAGCCAGCCAGCGACCCGTTAGAGGGTCCTGGTGCAACTAGTACCCAATCAGCTGAGGTTGCAGTGCGACGACTCGCAGATGGCCGCCTACCAACCAGTCAGCCGACTACGTAGCCAATGGCGAGCGATTTGCCAAGTCTTCCCCTGAGAACTGAACCTCGTTCTGGCACTTGCCGAGGGCCAGCCAACTTCGTCTGTCCCAAATCGCAGCACATCAACCAGCGAGCGCCTCGAGGTCCAAGGTTGAAGACTCTGTCCCAAGAGACAAACGGGCTTCTTTTCAAACACCAGATTGACCAAGGGTCGAAAATTTTAAGACCGTGAAGCATGGACTGCCCGGCCATGGGGCAAAGTCGGGGGAACAATACGAGACAGGGCGCAGAAAATGATTCACGGGAACAGCCGGGCGCGGGCGAGACGCATGACGAGGAGTCCGAGAGACGTCCCAAACGTTTGGAAGTTGTCCAAAACCACTGCCCCCGCTAGCTGTGCACTGAGAGGACATACTGTGCTGTTGTGAGGATGGCTTAAGTTGGGTCGCGGGGCCTCGGGGGCTACCACGCGGATCCGCGGCAGGGCGATCCCTGGCTTCTGATAGCTGGCTGCTTCGTAACACTCCACTCTAGCCTTTGCCATACAGCCTCGACCTCGAACACCTCAAGCGCATCTCAGGCACACTGAACAGTAGCATCGAATGTCGGCGGCTGGCATTGGGAGCTTCCGCCTCCGTCCGCGGTCGAAAAAATCCAGACGAGACTAATAGTGTGACTGGTGAGTTGGCGACGGGTATCGAGGTCGGCTGCCATGGCAGTTGCATCTTCTGTTCGCCTACAGGCCCCCTCTCTTGATCCCTTCACCGACTCAACATGCTGCTGGAGGCCCCATCCACTATCGTGGTGTCGACATGTACAAGGTGGACTCTGATGCATGGTAGAGATGCAGCTTTCACCCGCTCTGGCGGCTCAGGACGAGCTGGGTTCCTGTAGAAGGCAGCGCTCCGCCATCTCGGTCCATGTACTACCACGGTTGTCGTTGAATCGTGGGTCTCGACAAACGAGGTGGCGATATGGCTCTTATGTAGTATGTAAGGGACGAACTGTAAGCAAAAAAGAAAAAGAAAAAGAAAAGCATGGGGCGGGCAGCCCGCGGTCGCTGCTGCGAGAGGGGCAGCTGAAATGAAGGGCGGAGGTGCCATTGCTGATCCAGGTCAAACTGGAGTGGGCGGTTGATGATGGCAAGTAAAGCAAGTGATGAGGGTTCGCACG
>NW_003315030.1:91457-135414 GCF_000150825.1 Verticillium alfalfae VaMs.102
AGGGATGGGGCATGTACTGTGCACAAGTGGGGTGCACTAAAGCAAGGCAAGGCAATGTCGGTGCATCACGCCAGGTATGCACACCGGCGTGGCTGATGCGATCAGAGCAAAGAGAGAAGGATGGCCGATGGACGGATGGGTGGGGGACGTACAATAAGGAGGTGGTGGCTCGTGCTGCCTCACCTGCCTCACTCTGTTGCTCCCGTTATGCGGGCCGTGGGCTGTAGCCGTCGATGGTCTGTGGTTGCAGTGACGACAACGCGATGGCCACTCAGGCGTGGCGCAACGCGGCGCACGGTAGTGAATCCGGCCCATCCCTATCGTCCTTGTTTCTAGGATATCAGAGTGGCACAGCTGAGGCATGATGATGGAGGTCGAATGAACAGTTGGTTTGTCATGCTGAATGCGATCCACTTGAGTCGCGTCAAGTGGATTGAGATTACATGGTACACGTCCAGACAACAAGCACCGCGATGGGCTTCAGCGCACTACCGACGATACAATGGGCGGACACTGAGACGCAAGGATTGCTGGGGCGAGAGGGACGATTGGGCACGAAATAGCAAGACAGCGCGGCCGCGGGCAAGGCCGTAGTAGCCACATTCGTCGCCCCGCCGACCCCTCCAACAAGTGACCCCCCCCCCCTCCTCCTGCTTCTGGACGGCCCCTCCTGCTGGCCATGCACCCTTCCTCCCCCTTCTCCCTCAGCCTTCCCCCCCTCCTTCTTCCGTCACGTTTTCCGGACTCTTCCTGCATCCCGTTCGTTCTCATCAGACTTTACGTGACGGGACGGGACGGGACTGGACTGTGCGCTACCACCTTCTATCGTGACGCGACGGTGGAAATTAACACTGGGTACGAGCAACGCAGATAGTGGAGAACGGGTCTTCTCCTTTTATTCCCACAGACCAGTCATGGCAGGGATGCTCTCTCCCCAGTTCCAACTTCCTTTGGGCCACCCGGGGAACAGCCCGACTGGTACCGCGGCCTCTATTGACCCCACCTGTTACGAGAGTGGCTCCGTTCTGCAATGCTGAGAGGGGCATCGGTGGACGGAAGCTCCAGAAAGAGCTCTTCCAAAGCAGCCCCGTTCATCCCCAAGCAGCTCCAACAGCTCCAGAAGCTCCATCTCTACTGCGTGCCTACCGCGTGTCCGGTAATGTGCGTTGCGCCTGCATCTGGGGGGGAGGGCTCCAGCTGCCAGCCAGCCCGGGGGGCCCAGGGGGCTGGCTCACCTCACCGACTTGGGAAAGGTAGGTCAAGTCCCGCGATGGAGCGCTAGTCCTGTACGTTTTGTACAGCAAAGCAAGTTGAATGAGTGCCGATGTGTCTAGGAGGCCCCATCACCTCGAGAAAAGCACTGTGACGGTGACAGGGAGCAAAGGGAACGTCAGGAGCGACGGCAGCGACAGGAACGACATGTTCGATCGGAGAGGAGCAAACTGAACCCAAGAGTGGAGGAAACCTTGCTATCCAACACATTTGGACCTGTCAGTGGCCGAGGCAACACCGTCAAACGGATACGTTTCCCTTGGGACTCACCTGTCAGTCAAGTCAAGCCCGTGCCAGCCCTCGCCTGGAAGAAAATTTTTCTGATTCTCTTTTTCCCCCTTCCACTTTGCTTCTGTTTGGAACCGGCCCCTTTCCTTCCTCTACTTTCCGAACCCCCTGTGCACGTACCCTTCAATACACGAGTACTGACACTCGAATGTGTGGGTTTTTTTTTCTGGTACTGGGTGGGAGGTGTGGCTCGGGAGCTCGGAGGGGTTATAAGGGGAGAAGGGGGGCAATCAAAACCATCAACATTGAGTCGGTACCTGGCAGACTGTCCACGGCAGCTAGCTGCTTGTCGGAATTCGTTCCTTATTCCAGGCGAGATTAGCTGTCCCATGTCTCCCGAACGCCCAGGTGGAGGTGAATTTGTGCGGACTCAGTCTTCTTCGGACTGACAATGAGGTGACTCCACCACTGAGCACGACGCTACCGGGCCTGCTATGCTAGCAGGCATGTAGCTGCTAGCGCAGAGGTACCTGAATAGACCACGAGCCGAAGACCGGCACTGTGTGGGGTCTCCCCACCCCTCGCAAGGTGCACACGGCACACACGACACTGGGAACTGGGTACGCAGTGCTGGGCGCTGGCAACGGATCGCGCCTTCCTGCTATTCTCTCGCGCGCTGACACGATCATGCTTCCCCCTCCCCGCCTGGTGTCGCTGGTGCGCTGGAGTGCTGGCTGGCCGTGCTCTGATGGCCGCCCCTCCCTCCACTTTCCAGTGTCCCGCCTCTGCCCCCCCTTCCCCCTCCCCCCTTTGGTCACCTCAAAATCCCACCAGCAACGTCCCAAAAGTAATCTATCTCCCCCCCCCCGCCTTCTTTCCGTCCTTGACACTTCTCTCCTGTCACATCCATCTTCCCACATCCATCCTCAACGAGCCATCCCCCGCCGCGCAGCTGTCGATCAGAACAGTTGCATGCTCCCATCAAAGAAACCACATACCAAGGAACATCCCATGAGAATATCGAACCAAATGATCTCCCACATCGCTCAGACCCAAGCCACGCTTTAATCGCCCACGGCGTCGTGCGAGGGAGCGCCAGACGACTTCAACATCGCTCCTTCATCGAGTCCGCTCAACTGTGCTTTTGGAAGCCACTGTCCAGTCTTTGTCAACCGTCGACGTTCACTCTCCTTTTCTCGATCGCATTCATCGTCGAGCGCCAAAGAATCACTACGGAAAAGAAGCCCACCAGCCACCCTTTCCGAAATGCCTGCCAGTGTCGCTGTTCTGCCACCGGCAGTCCCCGCAGCACCGGCATCTCGAAAGACTTCGCTTGCGCCGGAACGCAAGTACAAATGCCAGGTATGTTTAATTTGTCGAATCCCATGGAAGGCGTGACCTCTCCATACTGACACGCTGCACAGTTTTGCGCTCGGCGCTTTTCAGTCGATCTGAGCACCGGAAGCCGCCATGAACGATCTCGTGAGTTGCCTCCGACCCCCGTCTACTTTTGAGTCGAGCCCTCTCCCCTCCACATGGCCACGCAGACCATCGATCGCTGGCCTTTTCTCGTACACTCCCCTTGTATATGTGTGAAAATGGTATGACTGACTCGTTCGTGCCACAGATACCAAAGAACGCCCCTTCAAGTGCATGAAGTGCCGCAGTACCTTTCGTCAGGCGTGACCTTTCTTCTTTCGACACGACCGAACCGGTGCATGCTCGCGATGCGTCAGGACCTCCACTTCACAGTGACTCGAAGCGCAGGAAGCCGCGTGGTGGCCCGGCCAAGTCCCCGATAGCCATTGATACGTCCGCTCTTGAACAAATCGAAGCCACTAGCGATGGTATTTTCGATGTTGAGACAGCTGCCATGCTGGTGGCCGACCTTCACCACAAGGCCACGGCTGCCATGCGCAACGGAAGCTATGATGGAAACTCGCCAACGCCGTATTCCCCTCGCGGATCCGCCCTGCTGGAGCCCTCAGTGACATACCCCTCCGGCGCGATAGCGTTGCCTCAGTGGGACTCTTTCATGCCCCAGTCCGCCGCCGAGTCCAAAGCCCACTCCATCACGTCTTCCACGTCAGGCTCTTTCGAGTCTCAACAGTCGTTCACCACGTCGAGCACAATGCAGCCCCACATCAACCAGTTGCCTCCACTCAACGGTCAGACCTGTAATGGTTTGGTGCCGGCGCTGCAGTCCATGATCAGCTCGTTGCCCAATTCGACTGTGGGTACGCCCGTGACGCACAGCTCGCACATGATGCACGAAAACGCTGCGTTCCAGACCCCGCAAGTCGCCAACGACGATGCCCGCAATCTGATTCTCGACAACATTAGGGCCATGGATTCGGAGCACGCCATTCCTGACGGCTTCCGCCTTCCCAGCTTGGCGTCGCTGAACCGGTATCTGTCGACGTACTTCGGCCTCTTCCACCACCACCTGCCTTTCCTTCACCCGGCCTCTTTCGACCCCACTTGTGTGTCTCCGGCGCTGCTTCTTGCTGTTCTGAGCATTGGCGCCCTGTACGCCTTCGATCAAGACCAGGCCTACATGCTACATATTGGCTCCAAGGTCCTCGTCAGTCAGTTCCTCCAGAACAAGGAAAATTTCAGCTCGAGGAAGTGCCCTCTCTGGACCATGCAGGGCTCATTGGTCAACATGATCTTTGCCAGCTGGAGTGGCGATCCCAAGGGCTTGGAGTGGGCTTGCTCGATCAAAAGTCTGCTTGCCAATATGGTGGCCGGAAACCGGTACGAACTGAAGCTTCGGCAGGAGGCCCGTGGAGACGCCCAGCCCAGTCGTGCCGAATGGGTTGAAGACGAAGGCTGCCGTCGTACATACTACGCTGTCTACATCTTCTTCGGTCTGCTGACTCTCTCCTACAACCATACTCCCGCCATAAGCTTCAACGAGTTCGAGGATCTCCACTTGCCTTCCTCAGAGGGCCTCTGGAACCTCAAGGTAGCAGACGATGCCACGTGGGCCGAGCAAATGAAGAGTTTGCCTGTTGTGACTTTCATGGAGGCGCATGACAATCTGTTCCAGGGAGAGACACTCAGGTACAGCGCGTTTGCAAGCCGTGTCATGATCAACGCGCTCTTTCTCGAAGTTTGGTACCACAAGCGTAGCCCGGAGGCTTTGCAGGACGTGGTGACAGAATACAAGCTGCGCCTCGCTCTGGAGACGTGGGAGAAGTCCCTCGAACTCTGTGAGCCGGAGACGTCGGCTGTACCCCTCAGCGCCCCTCACAAGGGACACCCTCTCATCTTCAATGCGAAGGCGCTGTATCGCAATGCACGAGCTCGTCTCGAGGTGGACCTCAAGGCCGTGCAGGAAGCCCTTCGCTACCACGATTCGTACGAAGTTGCGGCTGCCATGTCAAACGCTCGTGATCGTGTGAAGAGATCAAGTGAAATGATCAAGGTCATCCAGGAGTGTTACAACTGTATTGAGATTGCTGTGGTGCAGGGTGTGCGGTGGGTCGCGCGGACATCGCCCACCAACTGGAGTGTTGAGCATGCGCTCTGTGGTCTTGATCTCATAATCATTCTCTCTCTGTGGCTTTATCGTCTGGAACATGACGAGGAACCTGCCACGGAGGAGGAATTGGCCATGTACAACAAGGTTAGACTCCTCTTCGACAAGGACCTCGATGAGGCCTACGCCACACAGCTCAGTTCTGTCGTGGCCAGGCTTTGGGGCTCCATGCTCGACGAGGTGGTCGTATGGGGGTAAGTTGTATTGACTGTCTTCTGATGACCCGTTGGCTAACGCATTCTACCAGAATCACCCGACTCATGGGCGAATCATTCCGCCATCACGCGCAGGCGCTCGTCGGATACGTCGACGATATGGAGGCGTCCTCAAATGTATCAACCCCGTCTATGATTTCTCAAGGGGCTGATGAGGATAGCGTGTATTAGTTCGAAAGAGACGACTGAAACGATTTCCTTTGTTTTCTGAAGGGTTTGCACGGGGGTGGTCTCCGTTTTCCTTGGCATCATATACCTCTTGGTTCACATCAGGCGTTACGGGACCCGAGGACTTATCCCAGCGCCGCCGTCCAGCCTTCGCGCTGCGAAAGTGGGAGGGTGCTGACGGCGCGGGGCTGCAGGCTTTGCGTGTTCCGCATACGCTGCGTTGCATTTTGGTTTCCTTGACTCTTTCCGTCACCTTTTTCTTGGACTCTTTCCTTCGCAATCGGGTCTGGCCTCGGATCAAGGGCAATAATGGGCTGGATGACTTGAGTGGCGGCTCACCACAGCTTGCGATGTGCTAGAAAGGAAGGGGATACTCGCACTTGCAAGCTATGGAGCGGTCCTCTTCGTGTTGGCTGGTCCAGAACTGGTCTCGCTGTAACGGACCCTGCGTTTCGCCTTTCGCTGCCGAACAGGTTGATTTTGACCGACGGCACATAACTATTTCCTAATTACTCAGGCTGCGATGTCGCGTCGATTCATTTCCTCACCCTCGGTACCTTCTCTTTACTTGACTGCGTTTCCTTATTCTTTTGCTCATCGTATCAATTTGTCTGTTGCATTTCATCTCGTCTTGCTTGCTTTTCGCTTTTTATTTTCTGCTTCGTTTCGCCCCTGACTTTTCAGATACCTTGTTCGATATACAGATTGCACCTGTTGATTCCCTTGGAAGGATGGGGTTCTGATGGAAGCTGAAAGGCAGCGATGGGTTGGGCTAAGGTAGATTTCTTTGCGAACAGCACGACATCTCTCCTGATCCAGACAGGCGGGTTAATGGTGGCAAGGGTCGGGACTGGGATGGCGAGCTGTGCGCAAGCATGTGTACCTGTAGAAAGGCCCACTTGGAGTTTTCGTCGTGCATATGGTTTCCAGCTTGATTCTTTTCCTTTCGCAGTCAATATCACATCTCTTCCAACATTAATGCTCGCGAGATATCGGTCAGGATGCGGTGAGCTGTTATGTACACGACAGCACATAACTGGGTGCTTCAGCAAACCTCCCCAGCTGACGAAACTGCTGATCATGTAGGCAGTCTATCTAGCGAGGTTGCCATCCTGTAGCAAGAACCCTTCGCGTGGTCCGTCTCGCCGTCTCGCCGAGAGAGGCATTGTGTCTCCGTGGTGGGTAGGTAGGGTTACAAGCTCAAGTCCTAAGGACGCGATGAGCAGATATCTTCGGCAGCGAGTGTGCATGGACATTTCGAGGACGTTGAAAGCCGCTCGGCGATGTACATACTAGGCAACACAGAAGTACCTCGTTAGGCTCAGGGTTCCGCGCATCTCCATGACTGATGATGATGATGCGGAGCTCATCCCTGTTTCCAGCGACCCACACTCCCCGCAGCATGACGATGCGGGGAATGGAGGCGGCGCCAGCTCCGAGTGAAGCAAGATTCCCATAACTACCTTGCTTCATAGCTCCGCGATGCAACTTTGTCACCACTTGTCTCCTCCGCCGCCATGACGCGACCCACACTGGACATTGTGCTGAAGAACAATACAACGTCTGACAAGGCATATGCGCACATCACGGGTCTAGACTTGAACAAGAACAATGCCGTCTTTATACTCCGCGCTGATGGGCATTCGGCCTACTACCCAGCCTCTCCCAAGGATATCTTGAAGCCGCTGGAAGCAGACTGCAACATCCCTCTCGGGCTCAGGGGGTCATCCACAAAAGTCACAATCCCCCAAATCGCCGGCGGTCGCATTTGGTTCTCGCTTGAGGGCCCTCTGACATTCCTGCTGAACCCAGGACCGGCTGTTGTCGAACCCTCGGCCACAAACCCCTCTGATCCCAACTACAACCTGAACTGGGGGTTCTGCGAGCTCACCTACAACGCTGCACAGCTGTACGTCAACATTTCCTACGTTGACTTTGTCAGCTTGCCTATCGCGCTGCAGCTCGAGACCGATGACGGCAAGGTCACTACTGTACCGGGCTTCCCCGCCAACGCCCTCGACGCCGTCTGTGACGCACTCGTTGCGCAGGACACCGACGACAAGGCCGGCTGGTCACGTCTTGTCGTGCGCGCAGCGGATGGAAAGGCAAACCTGCGCGCCCTGAGCCCCAACTCGGCCATGGTTATGAACCCAGATCTTCTCAATACGTACTTCCAGTCCCACGTTGACAGCGTCTGGAAGAAGTATCGAGATAATGACCTCGTCGTGCATACACAGGCTGAGTGGGGCGACGTCAAGGGGCGCGTAGGTGGCGACGACAAGCTGACCTTTGAGGGCATCGGCTCCTTCGCCCGCCCGTCCACCCGCGACATCTTCGGCTGCAGTTCGGGGCCGTTTGCTGGGTACCCCGCCGACAAGGCTGCCGCCATGGGCAACATCGGGGCACGCCTGGCGGCTGCTTTGAATCGATCGACGTTGCTGTCCAACGGTCGCCAGCCTGAGGATGAAAAGGTTGAGGCCTATTATCAGGAGCCTGAGACAAACCACTATTCGCGAATCTGCCACGAGGTGAGCCTCGAGGGGCGGGGTTACGCCTTTCCATATGACGATGTGGGCCCCGCCAATGGCCATGATCAGTCTGGGTGTTTGTTTGACTCGAATCCCAAGGTCCTCACGGTCACAGTGGGTGGAGCGCAGTAATGCGGATGTCAGATGTATTGACTCGAAATGCGAATGTGTTCTTTACCGTGCCAGTCTGTGCATGTACTGCTCTATCCAGCATGCTGTGCGCAACGTTGATATGCCAAAAGGCAACTCTGCGCATATGTGGCCATCTTTGAAACGGTCTAGCATGGAAGCAGTGTCAGCCTCCCAAGAGTTCAGACTTGCTTCATGTCAGCCCGCACATATCACGGTCGAGGACCTGACGGTGATGGTTCTCGTGCTCCGTTGCAGCGTCGAAAAGGCTGCCACGTTCCACTGGTTCGCTGCATACACACGGCATGCTCCAACATTGTCCGTCACGCGAATCCCCGAAGGTGACCACGGAGCTCTAGTATAGACGGGCTTTCGGCTGGCGGTCATTAAGCTTCCGCCCCCGCAACTTCTTGAGCCAAAAGCAGCCTCAGGACTAATCTGCCCTCAAATGAATGCACTTGCGAAAGCCAGCCGAACAGACTAGCACGGCGCCATTTCAGAGCGTAGACCAGACGAGAACAACCCACGCCGGCAGGATCATGGCGTCGTTCTGGCCGCTCGCCGTCAACGTTGATAATCAGCGCGGCCAAGTAAGTGTAGCGCTTCTTTCACCAGTTGTCGAAATTGCCAAAGCCGCCACTCTTTGCCTTCTTCTTCGGCGGCTCGTTCCATGTGTCCAGGTGGTTCCCTACCACTTCCTCGCTGGGCTGTTGTGAGGACAAATACTTCCCTACTCCGCCTCCAGTGGTTTCGCCGGCAGAAGTGCCATCAGCGCGGAGTCTCTTGCCCGTCCACGTGGTACGGTCATCTTCCGTGCCACCACTTAGCTTGATGGCCTCCTTGGCCTTGTCGGCCTTTTCGCGCTCCAGCTTCTGCTTCTGGAATTCATCAAAGGGATCCACATAAACCACAACGTTTTTCATGACAATGTCGTTGATAGGGCGATCGGAGCTGTCTGTAGCCACATTCTCAATCTTGGAGAGGACATCCAGTCCCCCAACAACCTTGCCGAAGATGGTGTGCTTGCGGTCCAAATGCTTAGCAGCGCGGTAAAGAATGAAGAACTGGCTCGAATTTGTGTTCTTGCCCTTGTTGGCCATGCTCAGCAAGCCGCGCGCTTCGTGTGTCAGAGGGCCCTCGAATTCGTCCTGAAAGTTCTTGCCCCAGATGCTTGTGCCACCTTTGCCCGTCCCTGTGGGGTCTCCGCCCTGAATCATGAAGTTGCGGATGTTGCGGTGGAAAGCTACTCCGTTGTAGTATCCCTTCTGAGCGAGCTTGATAAAGTTCCATACAGCACGAGGAGCGAATTCTGGGAACAGCTCAATGTTGAGCTCACCAAGGTTTGTTTCGATACGAACGTAGCCTGAAGTCTTGATTCGCTTCGGCTTGAGCATGTATTCCTCGTCCGATATGAGCGCGCGCTCGCCGCTCGTCTCCGGGGTCAGTCCCGTGCTAGTGAAACTGGCGGCGGCACGTCCTGTGGTGTAGACGGCAGCATTCGGAGCCTGTTTCTTGTCGTTGATCATCGACGTCCTCGGGTGCGACGGCCATAGATTTGACAAGGGCACCGCCGGCCGCCGTTCGGTTCACATCGCCACCGGCCTCGCGCTCTTTGCGGGCTTTTTCCACGGCCAGCTTCGCCCTGATAACCTTGTCGCCGATGCGGCCTAGCGCATCGACGTTGACGTTGCCATTCTTGCGCTCCTCCTTCCTGCTCCTTAGTCAAGAGAGCCTCTTGGCCGTCGTTCAGGTACTTGAATTGGCTAAGGTCGCGGCTCGCGGCGTTTTGTGGGTCTTGAAGCGTGATGATGTCGGCGCGGGTGAAGTCCTCGTCGTCCACAAGATCCTTCCAGTTCTTCGCCTTGATGTTCATCTTCTGCACCGTATCCCACGCAAAGACATTGGCGTAGGCGCCATGCCGAATGGCAACGATATGTGTATTGTCGGTGAAGACTTTGTACGAGACAGGATCAATGAGATCGCCGCGGCCGTCGCTGAAACCAGGCGTGCGCGAGTCGGTCTCGGCGTTGCGAGCAAAGTTGAGCCTGATGAGGTCCTTGGCGCTTAGCGGCTCGCCATCCACGGGATTCGTCTTGTGCTTCTGGAGCCATGAGTCGATGACCTCCACATCGAATATGGTGCCGCTACTGGTGCACACGGGGTTCTTGAAGGGCTGGAGGCTGGCGGCACAGAAATTGAAAGGCAGTCGGCGAAAGGAAGCACCACCTGAGCGCGACTTGGCGCCGGCGGAAGCCGAGTAGTTGTCGCCGCTGGACCACTCGCTGTGGGTGATGTAAAGTTTGTCGGTGCCTTTTCCCATTGTCACTTGCTGGGAGTCTCGCGAGAGCTTGATGGGATGCTGTAGTCGTGGAGTTCCGAGCGAACCTCTGGCCGGGCTCAGATGGGTCCAGTGTTCGCTGTTGAGGTACTGGTAGACTTTACTGTGGACCTCGAGCGTCCCGCGTCATACCTAGACGGCCCCAAGCACGCGCCTAGTGGACCACCTAGCCTTGTCCCAGGTAGGTAGGTGTCTGCCTACCTAGGTACGTTAGGTGTCCTCGACCTCCACTCGGCTTTGAAGTAAGGTGGGAGCACTCTCTTTCGCGGGAGCCTTGTCGCAGCTCATCTTTGACCACACCCATCCCTTCCGGCACACGGTTTAGAACGCGGTATCATTCATCACAGCTCAAGCAATCAGACAACCATTGACGAGTTAGCGGCACATCTCGGGATATCTCTTTGATTCCCAGCAGTGTCTCCCTCAACGCCGACAGCGCCAGCCCAACTTCGAGGCATGCGCTTCACTGCTTCAAGCATTCGATCAACCCAGACAGGCTGTCTATAGCTTCCTAGCTGCTGATAAAACCTGAGGCCGCAGCATCTTCGTCGCGACTCGACGTCGCCCAGCTTCGCCATGAAGTCATGGATGTCCGGCCTCGTCATGGGCCTGTGCCTATGGACGGCCCATGCCATGGAAGTCAAGATAGTATGTGAAATGCCCAATCCGGCCCGCCGGCACTCCCACATCCAGAAACATGTACTCTATACAGACCCTAATTCCATCTCCCTTGTAGGATCAGACAGATGAGAATCGACAACGATGCGCCGGAATGTACAGCCGCAAGGCCTGGGGAGGACCGGTCGACCCCTATATCAACATATTGTTCCCCGCTGTTCAGACCGACAAGGACGCTGTCGTGAGCGTCGTCGTTTTCGAGTGGAAGGACGAAGAACTCATTGGAATTCGTGAGAACCCCGAGTCGCTTAAAGTAAGCTTTTCTTCTGGCACATGTTCGTTGCGGTCGACATGATCTGACCTCAATATCAGAAAATCGGCATTTGCGAAGACAAGTGGGTAAAGAAGGGATACTGCAACGAAACCGATATAGGAGAGTTCATTTTGGCTGAAGGCGCCACCGAAAAGTCCAAGAGCCTGATCCAGACTTACGCTGTCAACCTCAAGGATCCCGGCAAACCTACAAAGTACATGATCTCTCAGACAGGCTACTACTGCGTCTTGACCGATCGCTTTACCGCGCAGAACTACGAGGCCGTTGTCGAGTTCCGCAACGCTTATGGCGAGCTTCCAGCGACCCAGATACCTAAGCTGCCTTTCTACGGAGGTGTTACTATCCTCTACGCCCTAGTTGCGGTGTTCTGGGGTTTCCTTTACTACCAACACCGACATGATATCCGTAAGGACCATGCGAATGGTACTGTATGAGGATCCATGCTAACAGTGTCAAGTGCCTGTGCAAAACTACATCACTGCAATTCTGATCTTCCTGGTCGTCGAAATGTTGATGACTTGGGGCTTCTATGGTATGTTCTGCCTCGCATTATCCTGGAGCCAATGTCCACTGACGCGCTTCAGACTATCTCAATCGCAACGGCTCAAACATCGGTTCCAAGGTTCTTCTCGTATTGGTGGCCATACTGAATGCCTTCCGAAACTCGTTTTCCTTCTTCCTACTCCTCATCGTCTGTATGGGCTACGGCGTGGTCAAGCACACGCTTGGCCGGACCATGATCTGGGTGCGCTGGCTAGCCATCGCGCACTTTGTCTTTGGCCTCGTTTATGCAGTCACCAGCCTGCTTGTCACTCCGGACGAAGCTGGTAAGTCGTCACTGGAAATATATTGCTCGAGCCGACTGCTAATCTCAACAAGGCATCTTCGTTCTGTTGATTGTCCTTCCCCTGGCGAGCACGCTCACTGCGTTTTACGTGTGGACCTTGAACTCTCTGAACTTTACGCTTAAGGATCTCAGGGAGCGCAAGCAGCATACTAAAGAAGCCATGTATAAGAAGCTCTGGTGGTGCATTCTCATCAGCATCTTTGTTATCTTTGGCTTCTTCTTCTTCAACAGTTTCTCATTCGCCTCGGTCAATGATCCGGACTATGTGCCTTTCCACTGGAAGTCTCGTTGGTTCATTCTCGACGGCTGGCTTAACTTGGTCTACTTTGCCGACGTTGCGTGGATAGCATACGTCTGGCGGCCTACTGCCAACAACCGCCGCTTCGCCATGAGTGACGAGATTGCTCAGGACGACGACGGCACTTTCACCATGGCGGATATTGGAGCGCCCGATGACTCGGACGACGAGGAGGCTCAGCTTGGCAAGGACACCAACGCGCGGCAGACACTGCAGGAGCAGCTGTACACCCAGCCTGGCTCAACAACGCGCGCTGGTCAAGCGGGCGCATCCGCCGGTGCCTCTACAGTGCCAACACAAAGGAACCTGCCTAGAGAGTCACTTGACGGTGAGACCATCTTCGCCGTTGGTGAGGATGGTGACAGATTCTCGGATGACTCGGACGAAGAGAATGCGAAGCTGGTTCATTCTGGAAAATAAGCGGGGTTGAATATTTCTTTGGCCACGCTACATCATGTATGAATAGGGATTGCACTACAGCGGCGCCAATAACGAATTGATTACAGTAGAGAGCACCAACGCGCTCATGTGGGCAGATCTTGATACCATGTCTCCCTTCTCATAATCGTACATACTGTACACTGACTACACCAAGGTCAAACATCGCCGCCGAACCCGACCGGCCGTCTCTGCCCGTCGTTCTCCGGTAAAATCGCCATGACCTTGTAGACCTTGCCCATACCCCCAGGGCCCCTATCCACCAGCCTGCGCCATGACTTCTCGATATCCTCAGCCCTCTCTTTCGGCAGGCCAGCCCGGTTGCTCAGCATCTCTGCCCTCTCTTTGATGCCCATCTGACCGAGGAAGGCCGCCTGCTCAACCGGGCCATGCACCTCGACACCGTCACTCGCTTCGGTGACAGCCTCAGCGAGGGCAGCAAAATCTACATCAGCGCTAAGATCGACGAGCCCAGGCTCGGTGAAGGGGTTGACACGACGGTGGCGACGAATACCGCGCAATGAGTTGATCGGTATCGTGTCCTCGGTGCCGTAATCGAGAATCAGGGCAGCCCCGGCGGGCCGCTTTCTCGGCGCCTCGGCCGTGCCGCCGATGCGGGCGGCGAGGTCACCGGCGAACATGCTCGCGTCGGGACAGACCTCGATCACGGAGCCCGGTACGGACTTCAGAGCTCGGTAGCGCTGGGATGACTCTGGTACATAAAGAGCATGCTTCGTCGGGGCCGGGGAGAGGGTGAGCTGGAACTCTGGTACCATCTCTTTCTGTTCAGACGTGGGTGTGTTGAGCGTTGCGTGGGTCGCATCCGGTGGTGTGGGCGAAACCACGAGCTCGCGCCATTCGAACACGGGAAGGGGGGCAGCCTCCACGACGGAAGGCTCTGGCTGGGTTGGTAAGTTTGGCGGGCTTGGGGTTGGCGTCCGAGGAGGTATGGGAGGAGGCGCTTTCTTCGCGCTCTGGAAGGCATGTATGGGCAAAGCGTCGAAGAATTCGTGCGCCACCATAAGGGGCATCTTTTCCGGGCCTTCCGGGATGGCCTTAACGACTCCGGTCCAAACGATGGGGATGTTGCCGTACTTGGATATGCTGTGATGGCCAATCTTGGACTCGGTCATGGCGGCATCTGGTCCGCACAGGAGGCTTTTCTGCGCCTCCCGCAGCGTTGGGCTTGCTTCCACCATGTATATGGCATCAATGCTACTGGCGAACTCCTTAAAGTTCTGGACTGTCCTGAGTATGTCGTCCATTAGGGTTCCTCGGCCTGGTCCCAGCTCGATCAACTCGACGCCCTTATTCGGCTTGCCCTGGCTCATCCACTCTGTGACGAACCAGATGCCCACAAGCTCGCCAAATATCTGTGAGATCTCCGGTGATGTAACAAAGTCGCCCTTGGTTCCGAACTGATCTCTTCCTTGTTCAATCAGGCCGGTGTAGTAGCCTCCAATATCACCCGTCATGCACATGCGCATATAACTGGCCAAGGGGACAGGACCGGTAATCTAGAGTCCCAAGTTAGCAATGAAAACATAAGTAAGGGGCGCCAGTGGGATATGCACACCGAAATCGCATCTGCAAGTTGTTTCGCCAGTGGCGTTGTCCATTTCCTGGCTTCGCTTTCGCTCTGGCGACGGCATGCGCTGCAAGACAAGCTCCGTGTAGCTTGCGACGGACGGAGAGTTTGCGGTCGTAGAACACATCGTGAGGCTTGGAAAATGAACTGAGGCGTAAACATAGTTCTGGTAGCCATGCTGACGCCAGTGGTCTAGGCGCTCGAAAGGCCACCCTGATAACGAATGAGGAGATGTCTGGAGGAGGAGAAGCCCTTCCTTTGGCCTGGCTGCGTCCACGCAAAAACATCAAGATCAGCGGCTTGAGCTTCCACGATGCGATAAGATAAGCGATTGGGCCAAGCCGGGCAGGGAACCAGCCCATCCACCAGCCTCGCAAGATCCAATACCAAAACGCTCATTGTATTGCCCGCGAGTCCAAACCTCTAAGCTCAAGTTCGACGCTCTTCCGATATCGCAATCGTACTTCCGACAACTCAGAGGATCTGCATCATGGCCGGCAGGTGGGCCGACACAGAAGAAGACGCCGCCTTCGAAGCAAAGCGGAAGCAAGAGAAGGAAGAGAAGAAGCGCCTGAAGGCGCAAAAGGCTGAGCAGCAACGCAGAGTTGAAGCAGAGCGCCAGACGCAGGAAGCAGAATTACAGGCGCCAGGCGCAGAAGAACATGACCGGCCTTCGAAGAGGCGGAAAACAACCCCAGAACACTACACAGCCGACGGAGACACCCAGGGAAACGCTAAGCTACTACGGTTCCCTTTGCGCTCGTGGGATAAGTGTCGCAGCGTCGAACGTTACGACAAGCTCAACGACATTGAAGAGGGCACTTATGGATGGGTCTCCCGGGCCAAAGACACTGCCACTGGCAAGGTTGTCGCGCTGAAGAGGCTGAAGCTTGAGCCGACAGACCACAACGGACTTCCAGTGACTGGGCTACGCGAGATTCAAATATTGAGGGATTGTCAACACAGAAATATTGTGAATCTTGAAGAGGTTGTGGTGGGCGACGACACGTCGAAAATAGAACAGTATGTGCCTTTCACTCTCATCAGACGGTCTGAAGAGTGCCTAGCTAACTGTAGTCTGGAACAGCATCTTCTTGGTTCTCGAGTTCGTCGAACACGACCTCAAGAGCATCCTTGAGGAGATGCCCGAGCCGTTCCTCCTTTCCGAAGTCAAACGCCTGCTCCTCCAGCTCACTTCAGGCATTACCTACCTCCACGAGAACTGGATACTACACCGCGACCTTAAGACTTCCAATCTGCTCCTCAACAACCGTGGACAGCTCAAGATAGCCGACTTTGGCATGGCACGTTACGTTGGCGACCCGGCGCCGAAGCTGACGCAGCTTGTCGTGACCCTCTGGTACCGCGCCCCCGAGCTCCTCCTCGGCGCTAAGACCTACGACTGGTCTGTCGACATGTGGAGCGTTGGCTGCATCATGGGCGAGATGCTCACGCGCGAGCCCCTCCTTCAAGGCAGCAACGAGGTAGACCAAGTGACCAAGATTTTCGAGCTTTGCGGTGTCCCGACGCAAGAGTCTTGGCCTACGTTCCGCAGCCTCCCCAACGCCCGTACACTGCGTTTGCCAAAGACGTCGCTCGTCACAGGGTCCATCATTCGTGCCAAGTTCACTTCGCTGACGAATGCGGGCTGCGGCCTGCTGAACGATCTGCTCGCCCTTGACCCAGACAAGCGACCCTCGGCCAAAGACATGCTGCAACACAAGTACTTCAGCGAGGACCCCAAACCCAAGCAAGAGAGCATGTTCCCCACCTTCCCTAGCAAAGCCGGCCAAGAACGAAGGAGGCGGCATGAACCCCATGCTCCGGGCCGCGGACAGCAAGCGGCAGATTTGAAAGAGGCCGACTTCAGTGGCATCTTCCAGGGGCGAGACAGAGAAGAACGTGGTGACGGGTTTCAATTACGCATGGTGTGAGATGTAGATAAAGAGACATGTGCAGTTGAGCAAAGAGACGAAATGATATCTACGCCGACATTATATCCATTACCCAGTATGATTGATGATGGTGAAGATCAACCCCGTTAAGACCGAACCTGTGTGGCCAACGCCGCCCGAAAAAAGCCACCAGTCCCAACCAATCCCAGCCGTTCGATTTGCGTGCATCGCTTGACAAGACAACCATGAACCAAACAGTTTTGTCAAGATTGTAGAGCAAAGCGCGAGAAGAAGCAGCAGGCACTCCATTAAAAAATGGTACCCGATACGAACCAGGTGAAGCTTGCTACCGTCGCGACACTCATAGTCAGGGCGAAACCAACAGCCTTGGAGTCAAATGCAGGAACACCAGCGTTACATGTCGGACAGGTCCAACCATCCTTTAAATCTTCGTAGCTGTTGGGTAGGTAAATGTCGAAAGTGAAGCTGTCATACGGGGCCAGGTAGCCGGGCCGGGGAGTGGCCTCAGGGCCCTCGTCAGAGTCGTAGACGACGAGAGTATATTTTCCGTTCGAAAGAGCCATCTCGGCACCGGCTGTAGCGTACTGCTCGGTCTCCCAGATGACGTTGTTGCCCATGGTTGAGTAGGTCATATTCTGCGTAACAGTCCAGACGTTGTTGCCCAAGGCCATGCTGATAAGCACATCGACAGCAGTCGGCTCGGCCTGGACGTTGGTGTAGTTCCATCCCAGCGTGATGTCATTGCCAGCCTTGTAAAGCTTGAGCGCCGGGTCGGTGGGGGCAGGGGTAGTCATCTGAATACCGCCGGCAGCCGCAAGGTCGTCGATCGAGGTCGTCCTTGTTGACGACCTAGTGTTCGTTCCGGTCGGGATCTCAGCCGTGTTCAAGCTGCCGCCCCTGCGGCCAGTGGTCGTGGCCGTCTCCTCTTCAGTGCCAGATCCGGTGGTGCGGGCTGAGCCCGTCGTTCGAGGCGCCTGGGTTGTCTCGGCAGCCGAGGCTTCTGCAGAAGCTATGAGGCTTTGTCAGCGTTTCCGTTGCATGCTAACATGCGGACCATGGCTGTACATACCAGAGGCATCAGCCGTGGTTCTCTCATCGTCGTTCTGACGGACGACTAGGGCATCAATCTCAGGGAGCCACTGAGGCCAGGCAGAGGCCAAGGGCGTCAGTGCTGCGAGGCAAACAGCAAGAGACTTGGTAGCCTTCATTGTGATTTTGGTCCCGATGATTCCAACGCTTTCGGCAAAGAAGTTTTCCGTTCTCTCTTATCAACAACGCGAACGAATGGGTTATCGCAGCCTTCCAGACGTCCACGGGCGAGGAGGTGCTCGTCCAGGTACTAGTGTTTGAAGGCGTGTTTTGGTCGGGCCCCTTTTCAGCCAACGAGAGCGAGTGGCAGCGATCAAGTCGTGGATGATATTAAAATGAAATGATAATGGAGGGGTGAAGTTGAAGGAAGAAGAAGAAGAAGAAGAAGGCGAACGATTGTGAGAAGCGAGTGTCACAAGGCAATGCTGCTTGTAGAGAGATGGGGTTGTGTCGGGTCGGATGGCGAGAGAGAGGAGGCGCGGCTTGCACGCAGGTTGAACAGACAAAATGCTGAGGTGATGTGGTGACCCAACGGGGCTCCTGGCACGGGTTGAGACTTTTCGGGTACAGGGGGTTGGAAGATGTTGCAGTGCCACCACAGCCACAGCTCGTAATCAAGCATCCAGCCAGCGGCATGATCTGATCGTCGCCTGGGTGACCCTGGCTAGCCTTGCTTTTCGGCATCGTCTTGCTACATCAAGACTAGCGCCCTCCACTGGATCGTATTCTGTCTGCTGTGTCTTGATTTTTGGCCCCCTATACCTCTCGGGTGTACCTAGGGCGGCGAGTCGTTGGTGCTGAGCGAATGCAATGCCTTGCGATGCTTGTGGGGAGTTTCGCTATTAATAGGGCCTTCCGCTTGCCCGTCATCGAGTCGCCGTGTGACGGGGACGATGTGCCTGACCTCGAATAGACGACTCCAGTCACGTGTCAGCATCTTAATTCTGTGATCCGTCTCTTTTACAGCATGCAACTTGTCACTGATCTCGTTTCCGCTTCGTAAGACACCGTAAAACGCTTGCTTTTGTCCGAGGTCATGTCTCTCTTGTGGAGGCCAATAAATAATCGGAGTCTTTCGGCCATTCTATGAAACCACACTGCGTTCAATCAGTCTGATAGCGTTACTTGCTTTTCCAGCATGGACAGCTTTTAAGCACACCGAATGTGCACTCTTGTATTATCACCTCGTCCGCCTGAACACCAACGAACCCATCAACACAGGGGCAAGACGGTTAAATGCTGTAATAGGAGAATCAGGGTTTGGATCGAATGTTTGGTCCTCATTATATCGCTACTTGTATCAATTGACGGGCCTGAATGTTAATTATCTAAGGTGTCGCTGAACTAAGTAAAATCACAACACAGCACTCCTTCACCAGCCGCTATTGTCAAGTCACACAAGTTGGACCTTGGGGTTGCGAGGCAAAAGTATTAGTTTCGTCCGTGTCTTCGCTACTCAGGCCACCAGGATCCAATCTCTGGAATCGATTAGCCATGGCAGTAAGTTCCACAGTTGACCAAGCAGCAGCAGCACGAGCTCGGGTCTTCGAGGCAACGAGGCTCTGGAGCGGCGCAATACATCGGTCGGCATCCCACTCAACCTTCGAACCCTTGTACTTGCTACGACACAATCAGCATCGAGCGAACGAGCTTCCATGTTCCTTGTTCTGCTGCCGCACAACTCACTATCGACTCATCATGCAGGTGCGGGCGAACATGGCATTATACACTGAATTGGTCTGGATGAAATAGCTCCCGGCATCAAAAGAGATTCGGATGATGACAAGATTGTGTATGTGCTCCAGGTCATCACGTATGCTCTCTGCTGTGACTTCGGGGCTACAGCGTCGCACGATCAAGTTGCGTGTCGCTCCACTGCCGATTTTGTGCTAACGTGGCCTGGTAGAACACATTGTCGGTCGCTCCATTTAATGTTCACCTACTCAATGTCAATTTGCTGGAATCACGCCACGCGTACTGTTTGTTGTCCCCATGAGCCGCAATGTACCCTCTTTTGTCGGATGTACAGGTCATTTCGACGGACATGATTGTAGAAGGCTTGGGCGCTTGCCGCATGTAAGAAGGAGATCTGAGCCGACCGATCATGAGTTTTGAGGAGCGCTTCGAGCAGCATGCTACCTCGAACCACATCGGTGATATCGGCATGTGTTGTGGTCTCTGCCAAATCATATAGCACGACAGTGCGTATTGCCGTCTTTGCGTACTGCGCGTAGCGCGTAGCGAGGCCGCTTAGTTACAGCATCAGTGGGGGGTGTTATCTCTTCAAATGCTGGGTCAAGAACCACAGTTTCAGTCTTGTGTCCATCATTCATGGTGCGAGGGGGTTCGTCTGTAGTCCTCACTCTCGAGAATGCATACACCAACGGGCGGGGGTTTCCAGATGGCCTCTGAGTTTTACAGTGGTGCCCCTTGGCATGGGAGTCGCCACGTCGACCAGGGGCATTGAGGTCATGGTCTTGAAGGGATCGATGATCATGAGCATCATGGGTGTCGGACGATGCAGCATCAGCTTTGGGCTCCAAGGTCTCCTCTTGGCTCAAAGACTCTTCGCTGCTCAAGAGCTTTAATATGAGTGCTGTTAGTATTGCCCAGTGGTCTGCATTATTTCAGTAGCCAACTCACATCGAGGGTGGCTTGGGTAGCACCCCCATTGATGAGATTAGAGCACAGATTGGCTTGTAATTCATGTCTGTTAGTGACGAGTACACGGACTCATGGTAAAACGACTGAAACGCGGTTACACACCATAGTGGCGAGCGACAGCCTTCAAATCGTCGTACTCGGGCTTCAGTATCAGTATTGTGCCGTTATTGGTCGACGTTGGAGCTAAGTCGGAGGGTAGACTAGACGCGGACGGCTGGTTCTTTGGCACCCTGAGGTCAGCCTAAGCTTTGTGGAATCTGAGGGTGGTACGCCTACGAAGTTGCACCCATGGAGGACAGACCTTGTTAGCTACCGACACATCCCAATGGACAAGGGAGAAGCGGGCCGTAAACCTAAGCACTGTGGGGAACACAAAGAGGAGCGGGTGGCACTCTGCCTACCAGGGAAATCAGTGAGATAACCTACCTGCGAATCAATGTGTCGAAGTACGTACGACTAATCGTGACAGGTGCTGAAGACTCCATGGTCATCATACGTCCCCTGCAACTGAATGGTCAACTGGATGAATGGTCAACTGGATGAATGGTCAACTGGATGAATGGTCAACTGGATGAATGGTCAACTGGATGAATGATCAAGTTCAATGCCGTGTTGCGTCACGATAATATCTAGACTGGGGATGAGAAGTATGGTTCTAGACTCCACACCTTTTTTACTCTTCAAGCTGAGAGCGAGAGGAGACCTGGCCACGCCAACGCAAATGCCGGTTTTACGCCCGATTCGGGTTGTGGCAGGTACCATTTGATGACAAGTGGGGCTTCGCGTGCAGGCTCTTGTTAGGGCGTGCAATGTAACTTCCCGAGGACCTAAACAGAGGCATAATGGCTTTCCAAAATTGAGACGGTGCTCTCAATCACCACCGCCAACTCAGCTTCACAGTGGAATTTGTTTTTTTGAGATACAGACAAAATCTAACGTTAACTGTACGACTTGCTGTGCCACCCATGCTTAAGCATTGGAGGTCATGTTCTTCCTTACCCGGAAACCCGAGTTGCCATCTCACCATGGTCCGCTGAGCGGGAATCGCTCCTATCTTCCGCCCAGTTTCTAAATCCGTGTGCCCTGCTCCCCCTTCTCCTTCTCCTTCGCTCCCTGGATGAAAACAAAGCCAATATTCCCATGATTGTCGTCGACCCTTTGCCGGTTCCATGACCTCTCATCCACACCCGCCCGAATGACCAGCGTCTGCATGCCATCGCCCCATGTTGTACGCTGGGATGATGCCTTACCAACAACAAGTCACCTACCTACTTGGTGTTGTTGGTTGCTGAAGCCAAGTAGCTGAGTAGGAAGTTTCGGTCGGCCGGCGAAATGGGTGTCTGGCTACCCCGTCGAGATTCGACCGCGTCGTCCTGAGCGATCTGCCCTAGTAACGGCAGTCCCCTGCTAGCTGCAGACCCTGACCTCGATGTAGTTTCTGGTGCAGCTGAGTCCGGAACTCTACCCGCAGCATCTGGTGTAGTAGGGGCAACAGATGGAGGTTTGCCAAAAAGTGAAAGCAGCTTATTTCTCTGTTCATGCGACATGGATTCCTTTCTCTGCAAGGCCGCAGGCGTAGGAAGTGACGATGTCGCCGGAGGACTGGCGAGGCTTGAAGGTTTGTCTTGTCCGATGGCCCTGTGCGCTGCCAGCGTCGCATTGACAGACACTTGACGCGGTGCTGTTGTGTGCCCCAAGACCTCAGGACGTCTCAGGATCGTGAAAGGCGGTGTTTGAGTAGCTCCCTTGTTCGGCTGCTTGCGGCTGAGGTTCGAGGGGTCTGCATGGTTAGGTTGATGTGCCGCTGAACCCTGTTCGGCCTGCTGCGCAATTGGCTGAGAGGACAATGGGTTAACTTCGACGCCAGAATGTCCAGGTCCATGTGTGTGCTTTGAGCTGACCGTGGCTATCTCGGGCGCCTCTAAGCCTTGGTTTGTGTGCGCCACCCCTGTGGTGATAGCAATGTCTCCCTCAGGCTTCTTAAACATTTGCAGTAGCGCAGACCTATGCTGTTCAGTGCCTGTCGCGCTGCGACCGGGACCAGTCTGGGCCGAACCATGGGCCGAAAGAGACGCTTCCTGTTGCCAGAAGGCCGGCGGAGACTGGTATTGCGCAGACTGCACATTGCTGCCAGGTTGATGTCCCTGTTGCTCGGTTTCGTTCGTAACGAGGTGTGGTTGTTGGCCGTTGCCCCCTGGTGCTGGATTAGGAGATTTAGATCCGGACTTGAGGACACCTAGCAATGCCATGGAGTGGTTGTTGAGCTGAGTAGGTGGTGGTTTTGGAATTGGCATGTAATTCTGGGTAAATTGTACAAGTCCTTCTGGACGCGAATATCCTTGCGGACGAATCTCATGCCGAGTCGGCCCATGCATGCCTGTCGGATATTCAGTCGAGGGGCCAGGATTGCCATATATCGCTTGTGGTGATGCAGCGTGGAGGCGCTGGTGAGGCTGCTGAAAGCGGCCTGGTACAGGATCACCCTGGGCGAACTGTTGATGATGGGAAGAATATTGGACCGGCACGTTTGGTTCCAGTGGAAATTGAGGGGGCGGCTGATAGCTTGAGAGAGGAGCCCTGGGTTGTGGATGTTGGTGATGCAGCCTAGTTGTCTGGATTGAAGTATTCTCGATGTAACCGATGGGGTTATGTGGCACGTGAGTTTGCGGACCACTGTTATGGACTTGGCTATTCGCCTGGAGAACGGCGAGAAGAGATGCGCCCTTGTCCCGGTTGTTATCGGACATGGATGGCATTTGAAGCCCTTGCGTATTCGGTTGAACCTTGAGCAACCTTTGAAGCTCTTTGGTCGCACCTTCAAGGGTATCTAGAGCAGGAGTGTGCTCAACCACGGCTGCCGTTGGCTTATCTTGTACCCAAGCGTCATCTTCAGTAACAGGCTCCTCGTAGAGATTCTGAGGCTGAAAGTAAACCTGTTGGGTGTTCTTCGCATTGTCTCGTTTCTTCTGTTGCACTACCCACTTCTTCAGAGGGACGAGGAAAGGAGCAACCATGTAGAACTTGTTTGCGTTTGCGGCGGCGGCGGAAGCCGCGGCATCATTTTTGATTGTTACCTTTCTTCCGAAACGCAGGGAGTTCAGAAAGATTGTACCAAGAGATCTTGCTGATCTCCTTCCTGGTACGTGGCGCGAAATGGGTATCCATGGGGACATCCCGAAACACGTATAGCCTCATCTGCTGCTCTCTCATGGTTATCTCGATATGCTTAACATCCCGATTAGGAGGAACCAAGCCGGCAGCATGGAGATCGTATCCCGTTTCTTCATAGACCTCTCGGATGGCGCATTCCAATCGTCCTCATCCTTATTGATCTTGCCACGTGGGAAACTCCAATTGGCGCCCTTCTTCCAACCTTTGACAAGAACAGTAGAGTCCATGTCCTCATTGAGAAGAATTGCTCCGCGTACGGGCACTCGTGTTTTATACTGTAAAAACTCTTCAAATGCGCGAGTGTGGTTCTCTACCGAGAATGGCGCAAGGAGAGGGCAGTGTTGGAAGATTCTCAGACTGAAGTTTCGGAGGGTCATGGAAGGTAGGGTTGGGTCGAGCGGACGGACGAAGTCCTCGTAAAACCATTGAGCTTCCTCGATTTGAAAGCATATCCGTGCTACGGAGGAGAGGTCCTCCTCGGGGAGGTTGATGATGAAACGGACGCACAGGTCATCCAGCCCTTTACACCTATCAGTAAGAACAACTTGAAGAAGCTTCTTTTAGACTTACAATCTTCTAACTGCATCTTGTAGGCGGCCATGATAGAAGCGACGTCAGGCTCATGTCCGAGCCAAAGTCTTTGGGGTAGAGTTGATCCAATAATGGCGAGAGCGCTTAGGACATTCGTGTATTCTTCCGTAAAGAGATATCCAGCTGTAGTTGCATGGTAGGTGGCAAGCGGGAATGACGTGTTTGGCAGCGACCTGATCGAAGAGTACGTTGCGACAGTTGAGGCGCAAAACACCACGTCCAGGCACGGGCAGTTTCGTCGCACAAGGGTCGGAAGTTCGACAGGAGCGAATAACAGCGCAGGTGGAACCGCTTTGGGCAGCTTGATAAAACGGTTATTGTAGAATGCACCAAATCTGTCACAGCGAATGAAGTATCGTGATGGACCTCGTTGTCGACGTGATGTGGTAGATGAGAAAGCGAGCAGAATACGCAACCAGACAAGAGCCCGTGGGGCTGGACTGGGCTGTAGCTCGGCTGGATCTGGGACCCAAGATTGATAGGAGCTATCTATGTAGGTAGTGTTCTTGGATGCCGTGCGGGCAGCTCATGCAGGCCCCGGTCCTTATTGGCGGGAGGGGCGGATCACAGTACCGCCTACCTTGGTAGGGTAGGTACCTTAGGTAGAAAGGTACGATGCCTAGCCACATCAATGTGGCTGTGTCTCCTCACTCTGTGGCGAGGCCTCCCGCTTAGCCTGTGTCATCCGCTCGAGGGGTACCGGATCGTGGGTAGATTTGGCTATCGCCAGGTGCGAACGGCCTGACGCAGATGGCATGACATCATTATCGCGGTCAAGGCCAGAACTCAAAACAGGAATCAACACTATGTGGCTGACCAGGGAGGAACTCGTACAAAAGCAAATGCCCAGGCTCTGTGGTGCAATGCCGTTAAAGGAACGTTATGCCCTTTCTTCAACTTGACATTATTCACTGGCTCATCGCACGCTCAATCATACTGAGCCACACCCCACGGACTACCTCAACCGACGACAGAGCTTGGCGTGGAGTCTCGAAGGGCCGTGCCAACCGACACACTACGCGCCGCATAAGACACTGCCCCAGGCCCGCAGCCTGCAGGGAGGGTCCAAACCATTGATGCTGTTGAGTGGCGCTTCGAATCGCAATACATAAGGAGACGTTCGTCACCTCCAGCCACTTAGCTTCGTCGCGACGCCCGCTTTGGAGAGAGCGGAAGTCTTCAACGTCCAAAGTTGCTATCATGGCTAGCTTTATCGCAAAATTCATCACGAAGAAGATTCTCAAGGAGAGGGTGCAAAACAATTTCGGCACTGAGGTTAGCCGCGCCAATACTCAATTCGTTAGCTTCAATGACTGACGATGACTTAGGACCCTTACTTTGAGACCGTCCCAGCAACGCGCCTAGATGGCAAGCCTACGGACAAGGTCAAGAAGCGGCCCAAAGCCCTACCACCTGGCGTGTCCAAGCACGATGGCAAGGTGCTTACCAAAGTAAAGAGAAGAGCTTGGCGGCTGGACATGTGCTTGTTTAGTCTTTGCGGTGTACGCTTCGGTTGGGGTAGTGCCATCGGCCTTATTCCTGCGTATGTGCTCTTCTCTGATTCCAGAATGACAAGGTTAACCTTTTACGTTTAGCATCGGCGACGCCATTGATGCGTTGATGGCTCTCATGGTTTTCCGCACCTGTTGTAAGGTCGAGGGCGGCTTACCTCAGGGTGTGAAGACAAAGATGATAATCAACATCATTGTCGACTTTGCTCTCGGCCTGGTTCCATTTGTTGGCGATATGTTCGATGCCGCCTTCAGATGCAACACGAAGAACGCGGTTCTCCTTGAATCATATTTGAGGGAGAAGGGCAGGAAGAACCTCAGACAGAGTGGTGCCCCAATTCCGGAAATAGATCCCAGTGACAGTGTCATCTTTGACCAACGAAGAAGGGATGATCCCGACTCTGACGGCTCTGCTCATGTGGACCGCCAACCACAGCGCAACGGCACCATGTCGTCACGGCCTGATGGTACTCGACGTCATGATCGCACTGCGGAGCCGACAGTCCCGGCTACTACCAAGGTTCGTGATACCGGCCGTTCGGGCTGGTTCAACTTCGGTCGAGGCAGGGCGACGGATCTTGAGGCTGGCGGCGACAATATTGCCGACAGATCTACGGTTCCGACACGTCACCAGTCCAACAACGAACGCGGTAGGGAAATCTGAAAGACATGCAGTGGTTAGACTGCGACAGCCAATGTGTATGATGGTATGAATTGGGTTCAAACGTGGCATTGGTCGGCAACGCAACTCAGAACAAAGGTTACAGGTCAAGTTATCAACGCGTTGTCCCTCAGCTGGGTCTGTCGGCACGCTTTTGTAATATACTATTCGTGGCTATGTTTTCTCCTGGACTAAATGATTTCGTTCGCGTGTTGATAACTCGCCAAAATAGAGATTGAATAGCTGAATTTGTACAAGCGACATGACCAATGTTATGATGCAGTGTTTCTGCTCGGTTCCCGATACGCCGACAAAGGGACTCATACAGAACTGACGAGCGAGTTGCTCGGCCGAGGACGACGCATTGGGATTCACTTTTCACGGGCTATTACATCAGCTGGTTGGCTGCTTACATGACGATCTACATAAAGAACTACAAGAAGATGTGACCACGCCATGCCCGATTCCCTCAATAGGGTCGCGCGTGCGTGTGCACCTCGGACCTTATCAGATCTTCATCCTGGTCGACAGAGGCCAGGCACCCCGCCCCACCATGACGGAATGTGGATTGAGCTGGCCTGGAAACACACCCTGCCTACAACTCAACCAGTTGGGTTGTCTTCGCCTCGCGCAGATTGGAACGACACAAAGCACGCGGCAAATACTGAAGAGTAGACGGGGAACGGAATGACCTAATTCCAGAAAGAGCCAATTCCTGTCGAATACTAAGCGATGCAAAGGTTGCGAAATGCCAGTCCATGTCAGAAGCAGGGCTGGGCAGCTCTGTGTGACGGTCTTTACGCGTCGAGCGTGGAAACCTCCCCTCCCCCCTTCCTCCCTGACTTCGGTTGGCCGGGGTTCGCCATGGACCCAAGCGCGTTGGCTGGACAGAACACGGGGTGGGTCATGCAGGGATTAAAACACGCCCAAGGGGGGCTAGAGTGGGGTTGGTGCACCCAAAAACACGCTTAGAACGCGTCTCGACCACACGTGATGGCGTACCACTTTGTTCTACAAAAGGGCCGGATGCCTGGACAGCAACATCTGGCTCCCACTCTGCAACTCCTCACACCACCACACGTTCTGGAACAACAACTCTACGGTGAATTGACATATTCGAGCAAAGTCAATTCGTCACTATCATCGTTTCCAATCCTCCTCTGGTTCACTGCCAAACACACCTGCCACAATGTCTGTTGAGATCACTCCCTCGAAGCAGGTACGTCGCGTCATCACGATCCTCTCCGCCTTGGAGAAAAAAAAAGGCAAAGCTGACAATCATTCAACAGGCTGCTTCCGCCATTGAGTCGTTCAACATCGAGTCGCCTGTCAAGAAGCTTGACTTCAACACCGCCAACAAGGAGAACCACGCTGGTTCCGAGGCGGACTCCCTTGTCAAGTCCATGGACGAGCAGGCCAAGCCCATTGCTATCGAGGCAAAGAGGGAAGAGGGGGATAAGGCAGTCGTAGCTCCGGGAATCAAGGACTTTGAAGCCGATGAGCCGCTGCTGAGGGAGAACGGCCAGCGTTTCGTCCTGTTCCCCATCAAGTACCACGAGGTACGTGTACGACGCGTTTTGACGCGTAAAGTGGCTCTGAGGGTCGCGTTTTGTACTGACATGTCCACCAGATCTGGCAGATGTACAAGAAGGCAGAAGCTTCTTTCTGGACCGCCGAAGAGATTGATCTGTCTAAGGATCTCCACGACTGGAACAACAAGATCAATGATGATGAAAAGTACTTCATCTCACACATCCTTGCCTTCTTTGCCGCTTCAGATGGCATCGTCAACGAGAACCTCGTTGAGCGCTTCAGCGCCGAGGTCCAGGTTCCTGAGGCTCGATGCTTCTACGGCTTCCAGATTATGATGGAGAACATCCACTCCGAGACTTACTCGCTGCTCATTGACACCTACATCAAGGAGCCTGCTCAGAGGACCTATCTCTTCAACGCCATTGATACCAGTAAGTTGCAATTCATGATATATACCTGCAACATCAAACTTACATTGCCTTTTAACAGTTCCCTGCATTCGCAAGAAGGCTGATTGGGCCTTGACATGGATCACCGATAAGAAGTCTACCTTCGCCACCCGTCTCGTTGCTTTCGCGGTTGTTGAGGGTATCTTCTTCAGCGGTGCCTTTGCCTCCATCTTTTGGCTCAAGAAGCGAGGCCTCATGCCAGGCCTAACCTTCTCCAACGAACTTATCTCTCGTGACGAAGGTCTTCACACTGATTTCGCTTGCCTGCTGTTCTCTCACTTGAACAACCGCCCCAGCAAGCAGACCGTCCAAGACATTGTCACCGATGCTGTCAATATCGAGCAAGAGTTCCTGACCGAGGCCCTCCCATGTGGCCTGCTCGGCATGAACGCTACTCTCATGAAGCAGTACATTGAGTTCGTTGCAGACCGCCTCCTCGTCGCCCTCGGCAATGAGAAGGTTTACAAGGCAACCAACCCATTTGACTTCATGGAGAACATTTCCCTTGGTGGCAAGACAAACTTCTTCGAGAAGCGTGTCGCCGATTACCAGAAGGCTGGTGTAATGGGCAGCACTACCAAGAAGGAAGAGGAAGCGACCGAGGGCAAGGGCGAGAACGGCGGAGACTTCTCCTTCGATGATGACTTTTAAGTCACCCGCCCTCATCTCTTTTGCGTCTTTTCTCTTGATACCCTTGTATTATCTACGACAGATCGGTACATGTCACGACGTCCGTATACTCCTTGATGGAGCTCGGATGTCCCAGCGCATACACGGAGCAAAGCGGCACGCGTCGCGGGCTGGAGTTCAATTCTCTCAAGGGCTCGCATGAGCTGAGCTCTTATTTCATATTTTGTCGGACATGAACGGCGTTGAAGGGCGGTTTTCGTTTGATGAAAAGAGCGGCAAGGAGCTCTCGTACTATTGATTGGAGGCAATGAGAGGGAGGACATGATGACGCTCTTGAAGGAGCATATCTTAGCTTAGTGTTCCAGACCATGTCTGATAATTGATTTATGAAAACAACGTTCCATCGAGAATGCTCCTCCTTGTGGCGGGACGTTTTTGAGCAGCTGAGTGAGGCCATCTGCTGTTTCCGCATGACTTCCCAGCGAGCATGTACCCGCACAGTCATGCACTCATTTCTTGCCCTTCTTCTTCTTCTTGCCCGCGGCCCCTTGTGCCTGGCCTTGCTGCGGCTGTTGTGCCTGCGCTGGTTGTCCTAATGCCACCTTGCCATCGGGCGCCTCCTCTTCCTTGCCAGCCGCGGCCGGCGCATCAACCATGTCCTCCTCGGCCGTCTCCGGCAGAGCGGCCATGCCGCGTCCCAGCCGACCGAGACTCAGAATAAGGCGTGAAACCTCGGCGGCCTTGTGGGTTCGGTAGCGGAGGGTGACGCCGCTCGCGGGATCGAACGTCTTGAGAATGAGACGGCCGCGTGGCGGCTTGGGCACTCGGGCGTCGGGCATCGCAGCGTCGACACCCGCGCCTCCTGACGTCTTGGAGACGCTGGACTGGGCGGCCTTGATTGAGTAGGCTGTTGTGATGCGGGTCTGGGGGGGAGCGCATAAGGGGTTAGCTATGCTGCATCGATGGAGCGGGAGGGTTGGGGTCATGATATTGATCTGATGGGGAGCGGGCGCGGGCTGTCCTACGGTTGATGGGCGGGCTTTGAGGAGCAGCGAGGACTGCTCAAGCCATTCCTGGCTGGTGTGGTAGGTCGGCATGATTGTGTGAGGGGTGCTCCCAATGGCGGGCTGTGACCTAGCAGACAGGTGTCGCTTGTGGCGTGCAATATTCAGAAAATGCACGAGCAGTTCCGAGTGATATGGTATGTTCGAGGCAGTCGGTTGAGTGGCGCACTGGGTTCTGAAGGAGAGCTTGGCTGGTGGGTGTCGTCTTCAGAGAGTTGGCCGTGATGTTGGAAATTGACTGTCGTGTGTTACTCGCCGCCGCGGGGCCAGTTTCTGGTCCCACCCAGGCCAGTTACTCGACAGGCGCCTTGGTCGCTTCCTTCCAAACCTCTGGGGTAGGTGCCCCACTCTAGCTGGCGTCCATGGTTTTCAGCTTAAACGATCTGAAGATTTGGGAACACAAATACTTCCAAGTAACATAGCAATAACATAACCTACAACATTCTCTGACTAAGTCTGTGCTCGAACGTATGGGAATCGCGTAATCCAGTTTTGTGCGGCAGCAACGAAATAAAGGGTGTGAGAGGACAATGTTATTCATTGTATATGATTGGCAGTGGTTACATGTGCATGAAAGGCATCGCCTCCAGACATCCTGCTGGGTATCTTCTTCCGTCGGTCTATGATATTCAATTCGTCCGTCCCCTCAGGACGACCAGATCGTCACGCACTTCCCTCGTGGCTTTAAGCATGGGGGTCCGGCACCCAGAACAAAACCTCCTGGTCTGCTGTGGCGAAGAAGTTGTACCGGGGGATTCCAAGCAAGCACAGTCCGCCTCGCGCTTGTCCCTCCAGAATTGTCGAAGGGTCCAGAACCCTGCTCATCGGACGGCGTGCCCTGCGAATCCCCATACCAAGACATCCTTTCTTCGACCCCACTGAGCACGTACCGGCCATCACTGTGAATGAGCAGTCCCCGCTGCTTTCCGGGACAGATCCTTCTTCTGCACTAAAGCCCTCAGCCGACTCTCCCGCTGCCCGCCGCCTCGTCCCCCCCTCGGGCTTGCGCAGGTATGCTTTGAGGTGACCATCAAATGCATCTAGCAGGAAGTGTCCGTTACCTCTGGTTCCTAGAAGGATGTGCTTTCCGTCGTTCGAAAACTCAAGTTTCGTCCAGCCTTTCATGGAGTAGTCCTTGTCGACAGAGCGGACAGCATCAACGACATCAAAAACGGCAAAGGGCGCCTTGTCAAAGTTACGGCAGTCATAAAGGAGGACCGATCCACTGGCCGGCGAAGCTACGCCAAAGACATTGCCCGAGGGGTCATAGGCGGCCAGAGTAGGTTGGTTGAGAAAAAGCTGACCACACCACTGCTTTGACTTGATATCCCAGAGGCGGACTGTGTCGTCCTTGGCGCAGGAAATGAAGTTGTCCGTGCCAGGGTGTACTGCTATGCTCGTCACGGCTTTCTCATGACCCTCGAAGTAACGGATGAAGGAGTTGTCGTGGGTTGCTAGGTATCGGATCTGATCTGGGTTGTCGTCATTAGCTTCGATCTTAACATTTTCTTCTGCTGGCATGGCGTATTTCTGCCTACCATTCTGCTTAGTACTGGCATAGATGATGCTGGACGTTGTATGTGTGAACTTGGCTAGCTTGACGCCATATTTCTTGCTCAACAGGCTCTTTTCGTGCCTGCCCTCCCGAACATTGTAGATCTGTATCGTTTCGTCGCTTTCCGAGGTCATGAGAAGCTCGCCAGGGTCGTCAAAGTCGAGGGATAAAATGTGAGGAGTGGAACGGCCATCTTTGATGTCTTCTCTGCGGAACAGCTGCTATTGCATCAATATGGAGCAAGTGAGTTTGGCGACATCGGAACTAGGGCGCACCTTTGTGGGCCGGAAGCTTGAGATGACGTCGCTGACGCGAGATGTACTGCTGGGCGTGTTTCGCGTGATGTTTAATGAGTTGCCATTTGTCGAGGCGGCGTCGCGGTCCAAGTCCATCGGCGTGGAAGCCATCTTAGATAGCTACGTGGGAGGGCACCTTCGTGGAGGACCAGAAAGTTGTCCGCGTTGCTCGGAGAGATTCGTGTGGTGTTTTTCAGGGAAAAGGATGATCCGAAAAGGCGGCGTGCGTTTGGGTCAGAGTCGATTGAAGCAAGTCGCAGGTGTACTGGGCAGGGTCGCGTCTATCAACGTGAACAATTGGTGCTGGCTTTGAGGAGCAGGACGATGGAGGGGCAGCGTGCTGTCAGAACAGTGCAGCGTAGGATCGGTCCATCCATTCAGGCCAAAACAGCTTTCTGCTGGAGCTTGGTCTTGGGCCTTGGCATGTTCCCGGCTTCTCAATTTGCTACCCGGCAAAAGCCGCCCGTGTGGGGATCGAGAGGCGAGTAACCCCAGCGTTAAAGGGATGGCAATGCAGGGACCGTCCATTGCTAATGGCGCCTGAGCCTTGGGGTGGGAAGCGTGCACGCGCCCTCCGGATATCGGACTCGCTGAATGAGGTTGAAAATTATGTCGCTGTCCGATGCCGCGTGGCAGCATTGGATAGAGCTATAGCAGCGCCTGTTACAAAGTCAAAAAGCCATTGAGTAAGCCAATTCCAATCAAGATCAGCACAATTGTCAGCCCGCCACGTTGTCGATTGTCTGTCCCGAAAACCGCTCTGTGGAAAGCTGCTGCATGTGCTGGTACATCTCACTCAGCAAGGTAGAGAGGTACTTACACACCTGAAGCTGCCCACTACCTGCCTGGGGTACTATCCGCTAACCGCGACAAGCCGAGCCCGGCATTGCATCGCGACCTCAATCCGACTTTCGACTCACCAACCTTCGGCGCTCGACCCTCGACCCTCGACCTACAAGCTCTCCTGCAGCATCGCCCAGTACTCTTTGACCTGTGCCCGAGTCGCTCCAGAAGAACCAGCATCTGATCAAGTCTGGCCTCGAAGCCTCCGGCGCCATGTCAACAACGCTGGGGTAATTTCTTCCCACCCTCCCTGTCCCTGGCTTTGCGCCGATGCTATTCCTGGCCAGACCCAGCTGACTCTTTGTACAGCGCCTTCCTCGCTGGTGGCATCGCCGCCTGCGGTGCCGTCACGGCCACACATCCTTTCGAGACAGTCAAGATCCGGTGCGTCCCTGCTATGCGGACACGCATGTCTAGCACATCGAAGTCCTAAGCTGACGGTGACACGCGCCGAACAGGATGCAGCTTCAGGGCGAGCTCCAGGACAAAGGCCATCAACCACACAAGTACAGAGGACCCCTCCAGGGAGTGTCGGTCATCGTGCGGAATGAAGGCGTCAAGGGTATCTACAGGGGAATAGGGAGCGCATACATCTATCAGATCCTGCTCAACGGCTGCCGGCTTGGTTTTTACGAGCCCATGCGTGGCACCCTGACCAAGCTCGTGTTTGATGACAGCAAGGTCCAGAGCCTGGGCGTCAATATGATCTGCGGTGCCGGCTCAGGCATAATCGGTGCTGCCATGGGCAGCCCGTTCTTTCTCGTCAAGACAAGACTGCAGAGCTTCTCGCCATTTCTGCCGTCGGCACTCAGCACAACTACAAGAACGCATGGAACGGCTTCACTTCCATCTACAAGGCCGAGGGCGGCCGTGGTCTCTACAGAGGCGTTGGCGCCGCCATGATTAGGACTGGCTTTGGCAGCTCTGTGCAGCTCCCCACCTACTTCTTCGCCAAGAGGAGACTGGTCCGTCACTTCGGCATGGAGGAGGGGCCCGCTCTCCACCTCGCCAGCAGCACCGTCAGCGGCTTTGTTGTCTGCTGCGTCATGCATCCTCCAGGTCAGCCCTCTTTCTTTCTTGTTCATTGGTAGCTCCCGAGTCGCAATGCTAATTTGCAGCCAGACACAATCATGTCTCGTCTTTACAACCAGAACGGCAACCTGTACAAGGGCGTCTTCGACTGCCTCCTCAAGACAATCCGGACTGAGGGCTTGTTCGCCATTTACAAGGGCTTTGTCCCACATCTTGCTCGCATCCTGCCCCATACTATCCTGACATTGAGCTTGGCGGAGCAGACGAACAAGCTGGTCCGCGTGTTGGAAAATCGCATTTTGAGCCCGGTGGCGTTGGAAAGCCCATGAGGCTTCTTGGCTGGGATGTGACTGCGCCATATACATAGAGGATACGGATAGACAAACAAGGCGGTGGAGGTGTTGTGGGGTGTGAAAACGTGCGGACGGCCGCCACGAGGAAATCATCACTGGGTAGCGTCTGTGTGTCGAAAGGGGTGCATCTCGAAGCCATGTACCTGTTAGCCATACTCGTCACTGCGAATATTACTTTTTTTTTGAACCTTTTTCATCCAGTACCCACTAGCCTTCAACCGCGAAGGGACCTTTCGCAGCCGTAGCACAACTGGTTGGTGATCCCCAGCGCCGCAGCGTCATCCACCGTCAGGCCTATCTCGCCTTTCCAGCGCGCCTCTCCCAACTCATCCCTCGTCATGCCACACATGCCACAGGCGTCCCTGTTGGCGGGCTTCTCGAGTTTGCCTGTCGTACGCACGACATTGGCGATGACATTAGGGTACTTGTCCTCTACCTCGGCAAAGTGCCGCGTCATGACGTCCTCGATGCTCAGCTCCTTGTGCGAGACAACGCTGCCGCTGGCGCCGCCGACGCCGGGGTCATCTGCCGTCAACTCGGCCATGGCCACATCGGCCATGCTGTTGTAGGCAACAATCTCCTTCCTCAGAATGTCCCGCAAGGGGTAGTATACCGGGAATACCCACTGCTGCCCCCCTACATCACGGCTGCCCGCCTCCGTCTCGATCTCAGTCTTGCCCGCCAGCGCCGCAAAACTGGTCAGAGGGAAGCTCCCGTCAGAGACGAGCCAGGGAATGGCGTACCCACGGCCCTTGGCCGTCTCAGACAGGGTCAGCTCGGCGAGGGCTGTGGTGTTGTAGCCCATCATCAGCGCAGTGCATCCCCTTTGTGCAGCAATGTGGAAAAGGAGATGACGAAGGAGAAGGCGAAGGATATCGACACGGGAGGTGACAGATGGGAGGCTTTCGAGTAGGTGGCGCAAAGCGGCGGTGGGCTCCAAATCAGCTTGCAACCCAGGCAGGGCTGTCCAGTCTATGGTTTGGGCATCGAGAACAGCGCTGATGGGAACGGAGTCGATGCTTATATCTGGGAACCGGTCACAGTATTTCTGCAGTAGTCTGGCTGAAGGTGGTTGTGAGGCGGGCGTGGATGGCGCGAGGTTGGTGTCGATATGGACGACGTGGAGTTCGTAGACATTGCGTGGATTCGCATCTTTGAGCCAGCGTAGATTGGCGTCCAGGACCTGAAGGAGACCCGCGGAGGAGGAGCCGAGTGAGAGGCCAAGTAGGTATCTTGGTGGCCGGCCTGTTGAGGCGCGGAGTTCCTTCAGAGGCTGGCTCAAGCGCTTGACGACCTTTTGCGAGACGTAGGCAGAGAAGCAGTTACTTCGGATGTTAGATTGGGGTTTTCATTCGGGCAAACGATCGTTGTGATCCGGGAAACATACTCGCAGAGAGAATCGAGTCTCACAAGCATGGTGGCAGGGTTCACCTTGCACCTCTTGCACGGCTTGTCCTGCTTGTCCCCCATTGTAGTGGCGCCTTGGCGTCGATATCAGTGTTCCGGAGATTTCAATAACAAGATCGGGTACCCAAATTTGCAGGAGAGAGGTGAGAGACAGGGGGTGGTTGAGATTCAGGTGGTATGTGATACGCTTTGTGTTGAAGATGATGATGAGTCAGGAGAATTTTCTGTGCATATTCTCCATGGCCGAGTGCTCTTTACCAGCTCAATCAATACATGGCAAACTACTTAGCCTATGTTGTATGATCAATGCAATGTTTAGGCTTTACGTTAAGACAAGCATCTTATCCTCCACTCATAAATTCACCCGGCCTGTACACCAAACGTTGGCTCTCGCGAATGTCTGGGTGGAATGACTGGCGAAGTCAATTTTTTTAATTATATGCTTCTTCATGCACCAGCCAATGTGGGACGGAGAGTATGTCAGCGCTTCCAAGGACAAAGTCACCAGACCCAGAGCCTGCAAGTCCAAGAAAAGCACCGCCCTATCATCGTGTAACTTTCCAGCAAAGAGCCTAGATAGGGACTGATCATAGACTGTGGCGTACATGCAACTGACCCATGGTCGCTGGAGGCACTGATCTCGATTATTTCGTTTTCAGGTTGATCGATTGCTTGTAGACGAGGATCGAGCCCCACAGCCTGTCTTTGCGCCCCGAGTTCACTGACTCACTGACCGCTCGATTGAAGGAGAATCGAACAAAACAAGCTTCTGGCTGCAAGTGAATCGGAACCACATATCTCAGATCTGATGCAGCAGACCTAGACTGGCGTGATAGGGGCGTAATAGGGCGACGAGCGAAGAGTTCAGGGACCAGCGCAGAAGTGAAGGCGTATCTACAGACTGTTTCAGACGCCAGAAAACACATGGGCGCGACAAGCACAGAGCAAGAGCCACTGCATAGAGTGCTGTAAACTTAGCTACCTTGCCTTCGGTACCTACCTACCTACCTACCATCTAGGTAACTTACATTACCTACTACCTAGGTACCTAGGCAGGCAGGCCAGAGGCACCCTGCCATGACGTCAAATACAGCATCCCAACATAGTAGGCACTACCTACCCCTCGTACCTTGCGGCACAGTGCAGCATGGTCTCCACTGATGGGCGATGCGGACTGAAGCGTCACCGTAATCCAGACCATTCCAGGCCATCCTCATCTCGTTCTCTCTCCTCCAACCGACTGCTACCCACATGGACCCATATGCTGTTGTCGAGACTGGATGAAACGAAGTCTACTAATTGATTGCTGACCCTTGATGGTTGCCATCTCCCTGGTCTGTACCCGCCGTCTCATATTCGCATGAAGCAGATCTGCGCCTCCGCCCCTGGCTCCGCCCGACGGCCTCACCATCAGATGGCGCTTCAGTCTTGAAACCTGCGACACCTTCGTGCCAATCCTTGGAAAGCTTAGCACTCTGCACATGCCGCACCCTGACCGAGACACCCCTTGATCACCACGAATCCTGCGAGGAACCACTACAACTCGACGAATCGTCCTTCGGGACACACTCGAGCTTTCCCTTCGTTTTGTACGTTCCTTGTCATTGCACTTCTTCCTCCTTCTTGTCCATCCACCTGCCTTCCCAACAATACCGTCATCGCCCACGCTCCTGAGCGCTACTCTCCAGTGAGGTAACGTCCGTCAGCAGCCGACGCCAATTCTTTTCCATGCATCGCTTTCACGGCTCAGCACCTAATAGTGATTTCCGCTTTATCCACACGAGACCAGGCTGGCACCCATTGGCTCGAATAATCCATCCGTCGACGACATCCTCATCATCCCCCTCGAGATCTACCTCGCCTTGACGCATGCATCACGATCACCTACCATGGCTGCCGTATCACAACAACTGCGCCCCGTTCTTCCCGAGCGAGGCACCACTATCGCCATACCAACCACAGCACCTCCAGCCTTGATTTCGAGCGACGCCAATCAGACTCGTCTACGGAGCCAATCCATGCTTGACACTTATGCTTCTCCTGTCAACCAGAACGGCAGCTTCGAGTTTGATCGTGAGGTTAAGAGCGGCCATGTACAAAAGCGCACCCAAAAGACCAAGGTCAGTCTACCTCTGGCCCATATCGAATTCCTGGACTTCCGCTAACATACAGGCAGACGTGGAAATCCATCTACCTCGTTTTGCGACCCAACGCCCTTTCGCTGTACAAAACCGACAAAGAGGACAAGCTGAGACACAAGATCAACCTGTCCGACCTTACTGCTGTAGCCCTGCTCCGTGATCCAAAGCAAAAGCGAAAGCATGTCTTCGGCTGCTTTTCACCCGCCAAAAACTATCACTTCCAAGCGAAAGACGACAACGACGCTCAGCAATGGGTTGACCTAATACGGACATATGCAAGGATTGACGAAGAAGAGGAGGAATTGCTACTGGCAAGTCCCGTCGCTCAACGAGGATCGTACCTACCACCTATTTCGAATGGCAGCTACACCGATCCGGCCTTGCGTGAAAGGGTGACATTCAGCTCTCCCGAGCCCTTGGACCCTCCCGCGCCTCGCTTTATGTCTACCGATAAACGTCGTCCGTCCAACATGTTGGATTCTTCGGGCTACTCTGGCAATGAATTGGCCTCTCATTCCGACTTTTCCGACACTGAAATGCAACGCCTTCGGGGCATGTCCATTGAGGATCTCGCTGGGCAGTCCCCACAAGACAGCGGCGTCTTGTCAGACTCAGGCCTACCCGACAGGCCACAGATGAAACACCGGAACTCAAGCCAGGTCAGCGGCCTCAACCTCGAGCACGACCCAGACCGTGTTATTTGGCAAGGCTGGCTGTGGTTCCTTCGCAACAAGGGAGGGGTGCGGCAATGGAAGAGGCAGTGGGCTGTGCTGCGGCCTCGAAACTTCATTCTCTACAAAGACGAGTCCGAGTACACTGCGCAGTTCCTTCGACCCATGTCAGCTGTTGTCGACGTTGTGGACATCGACCCGGTCAGCAAGACTAAAAGCCACTGTCTGCAGCTCATTACCGACGAGAAGAGCTACCGCTTTTGTGCCCCTGATGAAGAGTCGCTGGTGCTCTGTCTGGGCGCCTTCAAAAGTCTCCTTGCCAAACGGCGAGAGTTAGAGGCACGAGCAGCCGCAAATGCAAGCCATGCGACTGCGATACCGGCACCGGTGAGCACTGTGTAAATTGCACACCGCGTCTTCTGCAATTCACTTTTTGATTCTACCTTCTGCTACCCAGAGGTGGGTGTCTTACCACTGGTAGGCGCCATTGTAGGCCATGAGGCCATGTATACTGCTGTATAATCTCTTTTACGACACGACGTATGAGTCCCCACGATGTAAGACTGAAAGCACGTCGATTGCGTGACCCAGCTTGCTACCCTGTTTATTTTGTCAGTTCGCGCCAACTGATAGTGTTCCCTAAGCCTCGGCCGGCCTTGGAAGGCCATCTTTGTACATAGAAAACCATAGGGGTCTTCCGCACTTGTCATTGACATTTGGCCCTCTCACCGCCGTGGAATCCAACGCGATTAAGATCGACTCTTCTTGAACAGGGTTCTCCCCGAATCCGCAAGGGCAGCTGGCATGTGGTCCATGACCACCTGCTCAATAGATACAACGATACAATGACAATGCCCTTTAAATGCGAGGTACTTCTCGAGGCTCATCCTTCTTGGGTGTAGACGGTGTAGGCAAGCAGGCAGGCAGTAAGTTGAATCACGTGTATGTGACATTTTCACAGCATACGTTCGTTGCATGTCTCTATCATTTTATTTCCAAATGAAGTGTGTCAGACTTCTTTGCTGTCACTGACATCAAGTCAGCGCGAATTGTGGTCATGGAATATCCCGTACAAACCTAGTACACGTTGCTGTGTCACACACTTGTGAGGAAAATCACTACAACACATAAGACATGTTGAAGCATGATGCTCGGTCATTAACGCATGTCGATGCTGGGAAGGCGTCAACCAGTGCATCCCTGTTCTAGACCACCAAGACCTAGTCCTGAACCTGCCGTGTTCCCCTTATCCCTCGTGCCTAATTCGATAAACCAAAGAAAGCATCGTCGAACTGCACATCGTCCATGTTGTCGCCGCCATAAAACATATCGTCGAAGCTGCTGCCGTCCCCATTATTGCCAAGGTTCATATCAAGGTCCATGTTGCCACCAATGCCATCCAGATCGAATATGTCGTTGTCCACGGCAGCGGTCGACTGCGGGTCGCCCGCCTTCCGGTCGCCTTCAATTTTTGGCGGTTCTGTAGTTGTCACGGCCGTGCTGGCGGTAGTGGCCGCTGACTGCACAGGAGCTGCAACTGGTAGCAGGCCATCCAGGGTGGACATTTCGGCCGTTGCGGGCAGACCAGACGTCGTACCCATCCCGGGCTGCGGCGCCACGTCCGCCGTTGGTTGGCTCTGCGAGTCCACAGCCGGATCGAGACCGAAGGTGATGTCTGTAAAGTCGAACTCGGACCCGTTGCCCCTGCCGCCTTCGTTCTCTCCGCCGCTAAGGTCAAAGAGGTCATCCATCGGCGCCTCGGGTGCCGTCGACATGGAAGGCTCCGGAGCGACAGATGACATTGCTGGAGTCTCTTCTGATTTGACAGGGATGCTATCCATCGGGGCCATCCATTGCCTGTGGCACCGACGGCGTTGGTTCACGCTTGATGTCCGCTTTCGGCTGTACGGGAGTCGGCATGCTGTCATTGCCGGCCCATGTCAGGTATGGGCGCCATCGGCCCCATCGGCGGCGGGGCGGGACTTTCTTGCGCAGCAGAAAACGGAGCAGATTGGGTAGGTTCTTCCTTGAGCGGGGGGGAGGGCGGTGATTTTTGGGCAAGTTCAGGGCTGGCAGCAACCAGGGCGACCGAGGCTGGTGATGCGATCATGGGCGCAGGCGAAGCCTTGATTGCCTCTTCTGGCTGTGGCGCGTGGCGTTGTTGAAGACGGTCCAAATCTCTTTGCAAAGCCCCTTTCGCTCTCATCTGCAGATACTCGTCAGCAGGGCTGTAGGGATGGATCGTGGCAAGGGAAAGGATGATCCTACGACTTCACTTTCTAGATCATTGAGCGCCCAGTGGAAATTCTCAATGGTTTCTGGCATACGAGTCTGAAGCGATGCATGAATCTGAGAGACGTTTTGTCGATTCGGTTGCTTGGTCGATGCCTTGAGGGCCTTGCCAATCTGTATGATCTGGGTGCCCAGGGTCAACGGGCTGAGTCGGGGGTTTGGAGGGAGAACGACTCACGACATCGTTCAGCATGTATTGCAGCTGGTCAAGAGCGTCTTTCGGTTTATGTGACATGGTGATTTGATATATGACGACAGGAACAGCGCCTGTCCTGCTTCTTGTGATCGCGAAGTAAGTAAGATGGCAAATGCAAAAGCCAGCGTGAGGATGAATATGAGGGTTCGTCACTGGCTTCCAACTGACACCCTACCGGCCTGGGTTGACTGATTGAGCTCTCCTTTCACAACTGGGCAGTCCCACCTGGGGTCCTGCGCACGGACCAGCGACCATCCTCTGGGCATACAAGCGTTTCAGCAATCACCGGAGACCATCACGTGATGGGACGTCGACCCTCCATTACCGGACCCATATCACGGTCTCCGGTTCGTGATGCACGTCCTGACGTCTTACCTGGACCAAGTTCGACGCGCAGTGCGCACAGTCAATCATATGAGTACCGCTGTGTCTTTGCAGAACAAACGAGCCGCCATGCGTTTCGCATTGTTAGGCGAGGCACACTCGGCTTATGGGTCTGCGACACTACACAAGTAGACAGGCAGCTTGCATCCAGCCCATGAAAGCATATGGAGACGCCTACAAATGACTGCCGCGCACACAAGAACCACGGGCTTGTCTACTTGCCGCAAGTGTGCCCATATCGATTACGCTTGCAGGGTATTGATCTACACACGGGATGTGCAAGCACCAGCCGAGCGCAGAACAGAAAGACCCCAGACAACCTTGCGCAAACACTAGCAGGCGAGGATGCTGATTATCAGGAAGTTGATGTCGCCGCAAATTTTGTCTTGTGCACATGCGGAGAAGATGAGAATCCTAGTCTCTGCGGCTCAAGTCCATGTCATTGCTTTCGGCGCTATCAATGTTCGATCCTGGTCTCGTATCCGACTGAGCCATTGGTTTGGGGACCCTGAGCGGCTCTCAGGTGCCACGTGGTCAGCACCGCAAGCATCCAAATCTATGGAGCCAGACAAGTTCAAGGCTGTCTTTCTTACTGTACTGGACGTCGCATTACACGACATCACGGCGAAACTACCAAGTTCGGGTCCTGAGGAGCGCTGTCATCTCACCTCGTGGTCCAGCTTGTACAAAACAGCGCCTCGCAACAAAACGGTCATGAACTAACTCATTGGTCACATCCAGGTGAACGTGTTTCTTGGTCCACATGTTACAATACGTGTTGAATAATTGGGTGTAGGATTATTATTGTGTTAGATGTCAATGAACCTGGTACACCGTCCAATTTGACAGGCAAGCACCAAGAGCATTTGACTGTAAGCTGCCTCGGACTAATGCCTTGTTCAGCGGCCAGTGCGACTAGAAACTTTCGACCTCCTTTCGTCGTCTTGATTCCCTTACAGCGTTACCGCCACAGTTCATCAAGGTGAACGTTTGAAAGCACCACCTCAACGACACTCGATGCCGATAGCTCCTAAACGAACGAGCCAGAAAGCATGTCAAGCTACTCGACTCACAGGCTGGCTTGACGTGCATGTTGATCAATGGGACAGCAACTGCGCCGTGCGATCATGCTGCCATTACCACCCATTTCAGCCAATGTTTGCCGGTGTTGCCGATGTGATTGCAAGGGAAAAGCGCCTCACATGTAATGCTTTCATGGCTGGATCAAACGCATACAGGAAGCATGCCGCGTTTGCTCTATTATCTTTTCTCCGACAAGTCAATTATGGGATTGGACTGATCCAAGACTTTCTGAGACAGGGTTGTCGGTGAGACAGCTTTACCCGCCCTCGATCTTTGTCTAGGTACCTGGGTACCTGGGCCTCGGGCACATGGGCATCTTCCTGTGCCCCGAACACTCAACATTGCTTCCCACGCTAGGTGCCTTACCTAGCCTGTGGCTTTTCAAGATGGGAATCCACATTCCTTCAACTCCGAAGAGCTGGAGTAGACAACAGCGCCATTGTGTCCTTGAATGATCTGCGTCCACGTTGCCTTTGAACCAGGCGTCTCGCGGGCAGGTGTTATGTCGAAGCTTTGCGATGCTGACTGGCTCGCTGAGGCCAGGTCCCATGCCTGTGGCACCTTGGCGCGCTGGAGGTTAGCCTCTGCTGCCTCTCTCAACGCCAACACACATCAGGCTAGCTCCCTCGCTTAGGCAGGCTCGCCACGGACACAATAGTGCTGTGGCTCCAGTCTACTTGCCTTCCTCGCCCGTATCACCCGAGGGGCGGAGTACCCTGAGCTCCCCTCACTAGCAGCGCTCATCTCACCCTGCTGCTCTGCCACTCTCTCTGCCTCTTGCTGTCCAAGTCTGGTCTCCACTCACCGTCCCATCATCCCCTCATTCAGATCCATTAAAGTTCCTCCTCCTCACGTCCCATTTGTCTTCTCTCCGACGTTCATCCAAAGAGCAATATCGGAGGGCAAAGCGCGTTACTACTCGTAGGAGGGCTTCTTCAGTCTTTTTCCTTTTTTTTCCTCTCCCTCCGTCTCCGTCTCCGTCTCCGCCGTTCTCGTCCTCTCGTCAACGTCTGGTTTCTCATTCCTCGTCCCTTTACGGTCCCACCGCATCTTCCTCAGCGTGCGCAATCTCACGTCCTACGTCTCGGCCTGTCTTGCTCCAACGTTGCCGCCTTTCGTCCCGTTTCGTAGCGCTCGACCCTTCCGGTACTTTTCCCCGCCTTCGTCCGCCGACCGTCTCGACAGCAAGTCGCCCAAGCTCCTAGCCTTTGCGAATCAAGCTTGCGAGACATTGACTTCGTTCGACCGCCGCAGCATTAACTCATTTTTGACCGTCGACCAACCGCCGCAGTCGGGACAACACAGTCCTTGGGCGAATCACCAATCACCTCGGCGCAACTCTCTCTAATTCAGATACTGCAGACTTGTGGCCATCGCGACCAATCTTCCAAATGGCCGACAACGGGACCAAAGCAGCTCAGCTGCCTCCCCCCTCCTCAGTCCAACCAGGGCGCACCTGGCTATGAAAATGGCCAGAAAGCCTCCCCCTCCCCTGCACATCCCGCAGAACAACAACCCCATTCCGACAGCCATCACCTCGCCTCTGTCTGGCGTTGACCAGGCTCTTTCGCCGGGCAGCGCTGGAGGCTTTGGCCGCCGTGCTGCTCCGGAGCCCAACAAGCGTGCCCTCTACATCGGGGGCCTCGACCAGCGCGTAACGGAAGATGTCCTGCGGCAGATATTCGAGACGACTGGCCACGTCCAGAACGTCAAGATCATCCCCGACAAGAACGTAAGCTTCACTTCTCGTGTCTTTTACACGACGCGCAGCTGACATGATTTTGCAGCAAAAGGGTTACAACTACGGATTCGTTGAGTACGACGATCCTGGTGCGGCCGCCCGCGCTATGCAAACCTTGAATGGACGTCGTGTTCACGTG
>NW_003315030.1:135514-138092 GCF_000150825.1 Verticillium alfalfae VaMs.102
GGCTCGCCCACTGACATACCACAGGAAATCCGCGTTAACTGGGCTTACCAGTCCAACACAACGAGCAAGGAGGACACCTCGAACCACTTCCACATCTTCGTGGGCGACTTGTCGAACGAGGTCAACGACGAGATCCTTTCTCAAGCCTTTGCTGCCTTCGGATCCGTCTCTGAGGCTCGTGTCATGTGGGATATGAAAACTGGCCGATCCCGGGGTTACGGATTTGTCGCCTTCCGGGACCGACCTGATGCGGAGAAGGCTCTGAGCTCCATGGATGGCGAATGGCTGGGTTCCCGCGCTATCCGCTGCAACTGGGCGAACCAGAAGGGCCAGCCCTCGATTGCCCAGCAGCAGGCCATGCAGGCCATGGGCATGACCCCGACGACCCCCTTCGGTCACCACCAGTTCCCCGCGCATGGGATGGCCTCCTACGAGGTCATTCTGGCTCAGACCCCGAACTGGCAGACGACCGTCTACGTTGGCAACCTCACTCCTTACACTACCCCTAACGACGTTGTACCGCTCTTCCAAAACTTCGGCTTCGTTGTCGAGTCTCGTTTCCAAGCAGACCGTGGATTTGCCTTCATCAAGATGGAGAGCCACGAGGCTGCCGCTATGGCCATTTGCCAGATGAACGGCTACAACGTCAATGGCCGGCCCCTGAAATGCAGCGTATGTACACACCCACCTGTCTCGCTCCCGCTATCTCCTTTGCGCTCAGAAGTTACGTCGTGCAAAAAAGCTGACGCAGTTATAGTGGGGCAAGGATAAGACACCCAACGCTGCGGGTGGCTTCGACCCTGCTCAGCAGGGCTACAGCCCGCAGAGCGCCACTGCTCCTGGTGCCTACCCCGGAACGCCCACTGCGTACTTCCCGCAATACGGTGGTAAGCAGAGATTTCGTCCGTCTCGAGTGTTTTCAAAACTGATAATCGCATGTTTGTAGCGCAATACAGCGGCCAGCCTGGTAACTACGGAGGACCGACTGCTCAGTCACCGGCCGGCTACGGAGCTCAACCCATGGCATACGGTGGACCCCAGAGTGCAGGTGGCTACGGCCGTGGGCAGCAAGCCCCCAGCGGCCAGTGGCAGCAAGGACCTCAGGGTCAGGCTTTCAACAACGGCTACGGCGGTTACCAAGGTTAATGTGAAATCGACTTGTTGCTGTCATTTCGATTCGCCGCGGCAGCCTTTCAGTATGGACGGAGGATGACCACTGGGGTCTCTGTCCACCAAGACATCGACCCCAGAGGTACACCGCCAACCCCTTTCTGCGTGGGCATATGTCGTTGCCAGGAAAGGCATGTGTATGTCGATGAATCATGACGACGACCATGCTGGTCGTGCGTGACGGCGGAATACGGGGATGGAAGTGACGTCGGGGTCGTTTGCTTCCATCGCACGGTGGTGGATTTTCAGTTCTTTCTCATGGACCTCTCCCGTCTTGCTCTCTGGTCCTCTGTCTTCGTCTTCGTCTCTGGCTTTATCTCTTCCTTGTCATCTTGCCGTGATTCACTCTGCCAAATGCATGTTTCCATTCCCCTACTCTGTCAGGCGTGGCTTCAAAATTTCGAGTTCATTCGGTCTCCTCTCCCATTTCTGTCACTCAAGAAACGCATTCATATTTTTCTCTGCTCTACTCGACAAGTCGCTGCTTTCCTCATCAGACGTTTCTGTTGGATACCACCTCCGCAAGACGGAACTGTTCATTAACGAGATTATGACTTGTTTTGCAATACCCAATTTGCCCGTCGGACTGCGAAGGAGCGGGCACTGGATGCCAAGCCGAAGAGAGCAAGCTACGAGATGTGTGCATTTGACCGGTGGCCGAGACGAGGAGAAGGACAATGCTGGGGTGCCGCGGGCCCACCAAGTTGGACGGTTTGTTGTTAAAACTGTGTGTTCACATACTACATATTTGTTCGATATGTATCAAATGAAGGGCGAGTCGCCGCCCGTCACATTTAAAGCTGTTCGAATTGACCCACTTGCGACAAAGGCCATGGACTATTTGTTTTAACAAGGTTCACAATGGTAAAATCGAATCCGAGGTTGGCCATACAGTTCTTCGGCGAGGTCAGGAATCTCATATGTCATCGTGTCAGTCCACAGACCACATCAGATAGCTGAACATCCAGGGAATGGAAACCCGACAGCTAGGCCAAGGCACCGACTAAGGAGATACAGGGCGTGCTTCGTGCGGTATGCAGGCTGAAACTTACAGATGGAGGCAAGTTCTAGGTAGGGGACTGCGCAGCTCGAGAAACCCTGACGCGGTTCATCTCGCAGCGGTCATGCCGAATAATTTTTGAGTAAAGGTACATAACTCGTGCCAGGAAGGATAAAACACGAACTTCTCCTAGCTCCTCGAGTCTTGAACGCCAATAGAGTCAGAAAGTGGCCCAAACACCGAAAGAATGAGCCCGCCATGTGGTAGTGATCCGCCTCAGTTGCCTCCCACTTTCGTCAAAGTCCTCGGGGGAAGGCACGATGAGATGCCAAAGGCCGCAATACGCCCGGATTGTGAATGTCATGTCAGACGAGGCCAGGCCGTAGGTGGACGGGTGGGGTTAAAGCA